>NW_004457431.1:267219-372427 GCF_000313135.1 Acanthamoeba castellanii str. Neff
GCCGCGGACGGGTGGAGGCCGACGGTGGAATCAAACTGCTTCTTGGTGGCGCCGCACTTGACAGCGATCGCCACGCCCTGCGCGTCGTCGATGTTGAAGGGAATTGGTGGTCAGTAAATAGGGAGTTCGTTCTTTACGCGGAAGCTAACCTTCACGTGTGCCGTTGGAAGTGCGAGTGTGTGTGTACCTGGATGATCTCGGGGGCGTCGGCACCGACCATGTGAGCGCCAACGACTCGGTCGGTCTTCCTGTCGACGATGAGCTTCAGAAGGTCTTCTCGTCACGCTTGGACAAAGTGTGCCTGAGGGGCGTGAACTTGGAGACGTAGACATCGATCTCACCGTAGACCTGTCGGGCCTGCGTCTCGGTGCACGACACCGGCGGCGATGTGAACACGGCTGGCGGCAGTCAACGATTCAATTGATTGTTGGACAGTGAGCACAAGCAACAGCGAATCCATGAAAAAGAGGCGGACAGTGGAGCTTACCAGAGGGCACGTTGGTGTGATCGGCCGTGCGGGGCAGGTTGTTGTAGAGAGTGTCGGCCAGAGCGTGGCCCTCGGCCAGAGCGACCTGCCACAGCATGAAAGTGGCGAGCCGCTCGTCGCTGAGGGGAATCCGTGAGGGGAAAGCGTACGGGAGTAAGGTTGATGCGGTTGGTGATGTCACCCACGGCGTAGATGCTGGGCACGGAGGTGCGTGACCATTCATCCGTCTTTGTCCCAACCAACGACGGCTATGTTAAAGGCGGGTGCAGTGGCAGTAAAATGCGAGAACCACCTCGCCTGGAGCCGGTCAACCTCTCCATTTCAGCACGTGATCCCCACCCTCAGCCCGCTAGAACGTTCGACCGTACTGAAGATCACTGATCACATTGTTGAATTTGAACAAATAGGGAAAAGAGCTGGATAAAGGAGCACCTGCATTAGACCGATAATTCGGCCTCTTCCAGCTTCATGGCTGCCCACCGAGCGGGGGAGAAATCAACCCACATGCCGACGGGTCCTTATAAATACAACCCATGGGTGCGCACAACTCCATCACGCTCCTCATTCATCATCCACTCCTCGCCTCGCCGCAACTTCGCCAACGCCAACCACATCACAATGTACTTCACCACCTTTGGCCAACGTTCATGTGGCCTAGCTCACCACAGATGTCTTGTCCCGTACACAGGAAGAAGTTCTTTGCTCTGCTCGTTCTTGCTTGCCTTGTGGCCGCCGCTCTGGGCGACGCGACGAATGCCGTCGTCAGCTCTGGTAACGTCGTAACCGCTCCCGTTTCCACCGTCAACACCGGTATATCTGCCTTGCCACTTGACCCTGTTGAGCGATCTGGTCTTCTTTGCTGACTCTTTGGGTGATGATGGTGACCGCAGCCAAGACAGTGACTGTGGGCACGACCGCCACCAACACCGCTGCGGTCTCCGGCATCCTGGCGTCCGACAACGTTGTCTTCCTGGTACACTCCACCACATGTCTCTGCACTGCCTTGCCACTTGTAATGGGACTCACTCATCTTCAACCTCTCCTGCTCAGGCCTCTTCTGCCGGATCGTTGGTGCCTTTCAAGTTCTTCTGAATGCTGTGATCAGCTTCGGCAGCACTTCCCAAATAAACACCTTCTTCCTCAATGCGTTGGCACGAACAGGAAGAAAATGAAAATAATAAATATAAAAATAAAATGAAAACGAAAATAAGTTTGTACCACCGAAACAAACACAGTCGACCACTCGGAAGAGGAAGCTGCAGCCATGGGAGGCCTCCGTTTTATGTCAGCGCAGGCTGTGGGCATATTGGTGCTCGTCGTTGTCATGCTCGTTACCGGCTCCGTCAATACCCTTTCCAAGGTGCCACTTTTGAATTCATCATTAAAATTCAATTTAATCTCTCTTCTTCATCCCTCACATCGCCGCCATGTTTCGTGATGTGCAGAAATGGCAGAACCAGCAAACGAGCCACGGCCTCTCCGGCGAGGACAAGCCGTTCTCCTTCCCCTGGTACGGACCTGTGCTACCGCGGTTTATTGGGGAATACCCGGCTTGAGTAGTGGTCGCTTCTGTGCTTCGGGTTCTTCCGGGTGCACACGCACACTACGCAACGAAGCGACGCGATGCTCAGTTCTGTGTGCATTCACTCACAATGCAATGCGTGATGGCACAGGACACAGACGCTGTTCATGTTTGCCGGCGAGGCGCTGTGTGCGATCGTCTACGTCTTGATGCGGGTCTATCAGACGAAGTGCCGACCTGCAGGCTACGAAAACCGGTATCAGCGCATCTCCATCGAGGAGAAGGACGAAGATGACGACGACCACAAGCACAACCCGAGCCGCCTGGCCATCAACGTCACCACCGCCGATGATGAGCCCGCTCCAGCGCAGGTGCGCAATCTGGTCCTGTGCTCCACGCGTGGTGTCTGACACCTGCAGCGGTGCTCACCACAGCAAGACCCCTGGTATGCGCCGTTCTACTTTCTCCTGACGTGCTGCTTCGACGTTATTGGCACCACGCTGGGCGGCATCGGTTTGCTCGTACGTTGGATGCACCCACCCTCGGCTGATTGTTGGTGGTGGTGTTAGGCTTGAGGATTGTGATGCTCATCCCACAACCTTTTTCTTCCCGACAGTACACCTACGCCAGCGTGTTCCAAATGCTGCGAGGCAGCATTATCGTCTTCTCTGGCATCCTCTCCGTGCTCTTCCTCAAACGGTGCGCGCTGATGGCATACCTCGACGCCCTAAGGCCAAAAGAATTGCTCACTTGGCTAACTTTTTGTTGGTCGCTGAATCGTCAACACAACCAGGAAGCTCTACTTCTACAACTGGTTGGGGATCACCATCACCACGGTGGGACTCGCGTGCGTGGGCATCGCCTCCGTCATTTCCGACTCAGGTTCGTTGCGCCTCCGCCTCCGCCTCACGCAGCTCGCCTCAACTAAACCTGGACTTTGCCAATTGCCGTCCGATAGGCGGCAGGGACATCAAGGAAGTGATCCTGGGCGATGTTTTGATCATTTTGGGACAGCTCTCCAACGCCATTCAGATGATCATCGAAGAGATCTTCCTCAAGAGGCAAAATGTACGTCGCGTCCGCCTTGTCTCCCTCACCACCCGCAACTGACCCCCATTTGTCTCCATTTGTCTCCTTCGCCTTCGGTTTGTTGTTGCTGGCGCAGTACCACGCCCTGGTGGTGGTCGGGTGCGTTCTGTTTCACTTTCTTTTCGTTCTTTTCGTCTTTGTCTTCGTTCTATCAGTGCTGAACGTTGTTTCGTTTTGTGGCTGCTACAGCGGTGAGGGTCTGTGGGGCGTGCTCCTGATGGCCGTGGCGGTGCTGCCCATCTGCTACCTCATTCCCGGCTCCGATGGCGGAAGCTACGAGAACGCTGTGGACGGATTTGTGATGATCGGGAACAACATGACCCTACTGGGCCTCGTACTCCTCTACTGGCTCTCCATCGCCTTCTACAATTTCACCTCCCTCTCCGTGGCCAAGAGCCTGACCACCGGTACTAGTTCCGCCCCGCCCCGCCCCGCCCTCGCCACCAACATTTGATTGCCAGAGAGCAAGTACTGACATGCCAATCACGATCGCCATACGCAGTGCACCGAACGTTCATCGACGCCTGCCGAACGCTATGCGTACGCTCCACTGCCAGCCGTTACTGAATGATGGCTGTGCCCAAGTCTCAGCTCACATATGCCCCTTGTTCAATGTTTACGTTTAGGTGTGGGGCATTCAGCTGGTCATCTACTACGCTTTCAACCACACCTCGCTCGGCGAAGGGTACTTGTGCACCTCCTCTTTGCGATGAGCCAACTGAGGTGTAATAACTCACTTTTTCGCGTTGCTGTTCAGGTGGGGTCACTACTCCTACATCCAGCTCATCGGGTTCGTGCTGCTCATCAGCGGCACCCTCGTCTACAACTCTGTCGTCAAGCTCCCGTTCCTCTACTACCCCACCAAGGAGGACAGGCACTGAACCACATTATTATTTATTGTTTATTTTCATTTTTTTCCACATGCCACACATTGTTGGTCGGCAGAAAAGAGCGAAGAGAAAGAGAGAAAGCGAAAAGAAAGCGAGGCGTGGACGCCTTTTCGGCCAACAACACAACAAGACCCGGCCCTGTCCACGTTTTTTCTGTCTCGTGCCGCTCAGTACTGCATTTCGGTGGTGTGGCTCACAAACAGACAACAAAGAAGTAAAAAACAGGCATCGTTGTTGAAAGAAGACACCACCAACAAACAACATGGCATCATCGAGTTCACCCTGGCAGAGGTTCCTGCGCGACCTCAAAATAGAGGACATGCTCGGCGCTGGACCCACGGAAGAGCTGAAGGTGGACATGCTCAACCGCATCATCTTCCTCAAGTGACGTCTTTCACCACCCCTGTGGAGCAGGCCACTCGCATGTACTAACATTTCGTCTGCTGGTGGTTGGACCCACAGTAAGGACGAGACGGTCAAGGACGCCATCGATTTGCTCACCCAAAACAAGATCATCTCCGCACCTGTCTACGACGATGACGCCAACCAGTACACCAACACCTGCCACTCGACTGTTGGTTGTTCTGCATCTCATCATCTCGAGTTATTGCTGTTGTTGCTGGTCCACCCTTCTAGGTTCATCGGGTTCGTGGACATGCTCGACCTGGCGACGCTGTGCGTGGAGCACCTCAGCACTGCCGTAAGTGCTCTCTTCTGTGCGAGTTCGCTTGTCGACACAAATTTAATTGGGTGTCTCTACAGCAGGGGAAGCCGCTCACCCAGGAGGAGTTCGAACGTCTGCCCATCTGCTCTGTCATCGATCTCTCGGTACGGCCACCGGTGACCACTGCTGGACGTATCCGCCCAAATGTGTGGTGTTTCTTCTGCTGATGTGCGGGGGCAGGGACGTAACTCGTGGCTGCCTCTCGATCGCGCCGCTCCGCTGGGAGAGCTCTTCGCTGCCCTCTCCAAGCCCGACGTTCACCGCGTCCCGATCGTCGACTCCAAAGGTGCCTCTCTCTGCCCGCGCAGCCACTATGACGGTTGTGGGCTCAACTTTGTGGGTCACAGAGCGGGAGCCGGAGAAGAAGGTGCTCGCCATCATCACGCAGGCCGAAGTCATCCGTTGGCTGTGGGTCAGGTACATTGAATGGCTTATGGAGATACACGGACCACTGAACGGGAATATTGTGTGATGGTTGAATGATGATGATGATGTCGATGTCCGCCGCAGTCGCTCGTCGCCCGGCTTCCCTACAGCGGCGCTGGCGATGAAGATCAAAGATATGTCAACGGCGGCCGTCCACGAATTCGCGGCCCAGCGCGAACTGGTTCTGATCGAAGAGAACCACACCGTCATCGCCGCTTTGCGCAAGATCGTCGAAAAGAGAGTCAACGGCCTCGGAGTCGTACGATGCCCCCCCCCCGGATGCTCTATTCTTCATCGCTTTTCGTTCTTGTGCGACGTCTTCGTTCTTGTGCTGTTGCAGGTGTCGGAGTCGGGCGAGCTGGTCGGGAATGTGAGCGCGACGGACGTGCGGGTGGCGGCCGCCACCGGGTGGCAGGAGCTGACGGCCCTCCTCGCCAAGCCGCTCCGCGACTTCCTCAAGTTCAAGGCCTCGCTCATGCTCACCATCAACGAGCGCGCCTCGCACCCGCGTCCCATCACCGGTACCTGGCTACCTTGGTTCCCCCCTTCTACGCAGCTCTTGACCGCGGTGCATGTCGTGTGTGCCAGTTACTCCGGAGGACAAGCTGGAGACGGCGCTCGAGAAGCTGGCAGTGAACCACGTGCATCGGGTGTGGGTCGTGCGAGGCGAGGCCGCAGTGGCGGGCACCGGAGCCGCAGCGCGGGCCGAGGCTGAGGTCGAGGGATTCAAGCTCGGCGCCAACGTCCCCGTCGGCTGCGTCAGCTTGACCGACGTCATCCACGAGCTCGCCGAGTTCAATGCCTAGATCGGTGCACCAACCGCTGAGCTTAGGTTTTTTCAGATTTATAACATGAAAATAAACATGGTGACCCCTCACAACAACAGTAATTACAATAAAATGATAATGGCTGCATTCACTGCTTGATGAAGACCCAGCCGTAGAAGGGATCGGTGGGCGCCTCGAACGACACGACCTGGGTGGGTCCGCCGAACCACGAGGGGTCGCCGACCTTGAAGTGCACCAGCACGTTGGTGAAACCGGCCTCGACGGCGGGGCAGGCTGCAGTGCCCGGGTTGGGACCCAGCGTGCGGAACGTGTTGTCGTGCTCCCACACGGCCTTGGTCACGCCCAGATCGCTTGCTGGGATATTGGTTCCTGTTCGCACCACAACACGGCGGATAAATGAGCATTGCATTTGCTGTGCGTCAGGGAGGGGGGGGGGTCAAGCATTACCGGCGAGGCTAAAGAAGAGGAGGAGCTGGTTGTTGGGCAGATCGGACTTGACGGTGACGTTGCCGGTCATGAACCTGGTCGTTCACGCGTAAGATTCCCTGTCTCGATTGGGGGTGGCGTAGATAGGAGTTAAAATGGGTGTGGTGGAGCCGCACCCGCCGAGAACGGAGGCAAGGTAGGTGCCCGCGTAGGCCGTGAGGTTGCCCGGGTTGTTGGGGATCGGCTGCAGGTCCCACAGCGTCTGCTCGATGGCCGGCAGCAGAAGTGCGATAGGCTCCCACGGCATCGCGTAGCCGTTGGCCTGCATGATCATCGCTGGAGAGACGTGGCGTCACCAAAAGAAAGAATGAAAGAAAAGAAACGATCGGAGTAGGCCCACCACACGCTACGCACCTGTCTTGATCTCGGGGAACATGGCCAGCACGCTGACGTAGCCCGGCATGCTGCCGGCCTTGATGCGGACCCAGTAGGGCGGCATGTCCTTGCCAAAGGCGCGGCTGTGGTACACCTCGAACGGAAACCCGTACCCGCTCGTCTGCCCGAGAACGAGGCATGTGAGACCCTTTAGCTGTGCCCTCTCTCTCTCTCTCTGGGGATTGAATGGGAGGGGGGTCGTTACCTGGTCGTCGTTGATGAACGACGGGGTGAGCATCTCGCGCAGCGTGCTCGAGTAGATGCCCAGCACGTTCTTGCGCTCGTCCTGGCCCACCATGAAGAGCGACGCCAGCTTGGCCAGGTCCTTCACCGTGGAGTACACCTGCAGCACCACAGTAAAAGTGGTGAGCGGTTCGGTGGTGGGCCTGGGGCAGCAGTGGTGGTGAAGTGGGCGCAGTAAGTACGTTGCCAGTCGCGCGCGCCCAGTTGAGGTCGGCGTGCGCCACAAACGACGGGAAGGTGATGTTGCCCGCCCTGCCCGGCGGCACCCTCTTGGCCATGTCCGACCAGAGTTGTAGGCCAAGAACGAGCTGTCCATTCCTGTGTATGTGGTGGTTCACATCGGGAGCGATTGCAGCGGCGGCTGGGGCTGTGATGGGGGACCTACCGAGGGGCTTGAAGATGTGCTGGGTGATGTAGTCCTCGTAGGACATGCCCACGACGGACTCCAGCGCGCGCCCGATGATCGCGTAGGCCCCGTCGGCGTAGTGCGGGTTCTGCCACATCGGCACCGACGGCTGGCGAACATAATAGAATCAGGTCTTAGCGACCCCGCCCCAATTGCGCCTGCGAGCGAGTGAACCACGCACCGGATCGGCAGTGACGCGCTTCCACGCCTCGGCGTTGGAGATCTGGCAGGCATCGCCCAGGAAGGGCTCCAAGATGGTGAAGAAGTTGCAGGGCGTCGCTCCCGTCAGGCCACTGTGTTTAGTTTGGTGGGTTACTATACTAAACTATAGTTCTTTTGATGGTCTGTCGTACCTGATCTGACCGGCGAGGGTGCGCCAGGTGATGCCGGGGTTGTTCTTGAAGGGCGTCGGCCACACCAGCTCCGGCACGTATTTCTGTTTGCGGCAGGTCGTAGTTAAAACAAGATGCTCATGCGTGCGCGTTGTTGGGATCGGGGCGGCGTACGCTGACGGGGTCGTCGAGCGAGAGCTTGCCCTGGTCCCTCAGCTGGAAGAGCATGATGTTGGTGATCAGCTTGGTGATCGACCCCACGCGGTAGATCGTGTTCGTGTCCACTTGCCTGCGTCAGCCACAGGCATGAGTTTTTTTTTAGCCCGATGCCACAGTACCCGGGCGAGGGCGATCATGAGATGTGGGAGCTCAGTAGCGTACGAGGAGGGGTCGGCGGTGTCGATGAGGCCGTAGCCCTGCCCCCACACGAGCTCCTGGTCGTACACGATGCCCACCGACATCGCTTGGACCCCCTGCGCCGCCGTTCGATACACGGCATCGATCTTCTTGATGGCCTCGCGCAGCTGCTCCGGCATGAACTGGAAAGACGTTTCCGCATGACACGACACGACACGACACGACACGACACGACACGACACGACACACGCCCATCATCAACAATTTGAACTATGCAGTATCTTCACCGAAGCGAGGAAGCAAAAAAGCAAAAGAAGAAGGAAGCAGAGCGCACGCGTTGGTTGATGAAGGCCTGGGGAACAGCTCGGGGGTGGTCGGGGCATATGGGGATGTCGGTGCCGAGGTCGCGCTTGCTCATCCCGGCCGCGCCGTTGGCACCACTTCGCATCTGCTGTTTGAACAGCAGGCGCTGGGCCTCTTCCCAGGGCAGCCCGGCGCTCTCCCGGGCCGCGCAGGCCACCAGCACCACCAGTACGACCGCCACCAGCAGCCCTGTTCTCTTCATGTCGTGTGCCGTGCTTGTGTTGAACTCGGAGAAGAAGAAACTGTAGTGGAGTCTCGAGAGATAGAAAAGCGATTTGAAGAAGGTCGTGCGCACACGGCCCCTGATAGGCAGCTCGCTCCGAAAAAGGCGAGAAAGAAGCCACCGGCAGCTGGACGCGCGCGACCTTCCTCCGCCTCTTCTGTTGCGTTCTGCTCTGTTCTGGCAGCTCACACACACGGCTCACCTTGGCGGCGATGTTGATGTGGACGTGGTGGCTGTGTAGCGTGCTTCAATTACGAAACAAAAGGCAAACAGTACTGGCAGGCAAACAGCGAGAGTGGGTCCACTGCACGCAGGTCTGATTTTACTGGGGGACGCTGGAGGAGGACTCGCCGATCTTGCCGTACTCGCTGGGCTCACCAAGCTCGCCGTTGGTCTCTGCACACACCACCACGTTTGCCATCATCAGCCATACAGCCCACGATCACGATCACGATGAGTTGGTGTAGTGTGTGTGTGTACCGTAGTTGCGCCACAGGAGGTAGCCGAAGAAGACCTGAGCGGGCTGGATGAGAGTGGTCAGGAAGACGAGGAAACGGAGGAAGTTGAGGAAGCCGGTGCACTGGGCCTCGTCGCCATCGACGTTGTAGTAGCCGGTGCAGGTGGCGTTGTCGAGGGCGTCGATGGCCTTGACGTTGTAGCCCATGAAGCCGAGCTTGCCAATGACGACGAAGAAGTCGAACAGGGCCAGGAGGGTGAAGATGAGCATGTGGAGCCTGTCGCGGTCCTTGGTGAAGATGGCGTAGATGCCGAACAGGGCAAACGCGAAGAACTGGAAGCCAATCTCCCAGGTGCTGCTGAACCAGATGAACAGGGACGCTGTTGTGCACAAGCAGAAGATGAGAATTAGAATTTGGATTAATTGCAAAAAAATGAGCTCATTCGTAGTGGCAAAAATGCAGGCCTGGGCGTACCGAAGATCTGGTAAATCAGGAGAAGCGCGAGGAAGTAGCGCAGGAAGTTGACGAATCGAGGCTTGATGGCGAGGAAGATCACGAGGCCGATAGA
This sequence comes from Acanthamoeba castellanii str. Neff, assembly GCF_000313135.1. Lineage (NCBI taxonomy): Eukaryota > Discosea > Longamoebia > Acanthamoebidae > Acanthamoeba > Acanthamoeba castellanii. The sequence continues at coordinate 276,957 of NW_004457431.1, forward strand.
GAAGAAGACGAACAGGAGACCCAGCAGGGGCACCATGATGCGGTGCATGTCTCCCACGACATCGTGGTAATCCTTCAATGCATCGCGCTTGTCCCAGAACGACTCGGCCATCTTGCTGCGGGGTGTACAAAGAAACGGGAGGAGGGCGAGATGAAGATTAACTCGAGTCGCCTTGTCGGGTGCCCGATACAAATTAATATGGCGGAAAAGGAAAATGAAGGTCGCTTTTTATTCCGTGAAATCTTACGGCTCCAGGAATTTCGAGAATGTTACGTTCCCGCCTTTTTTGAGAGCCGTTGTCCGTGGTCGCGTTGGGGTTTGCGCGCAAGATTGCATCTCGGTAGTACATAGAACTAGTCAAAATGGCTGACGAATTGCTGAAGAAGGAGAACGAGGAGCCCACGGAAGTGGTGGAGCTTTCGGACTGGGAACACTGCAAGGAAAACATTGTTCCGCTTCGTAGGGGTCGCAACGCTCGCCAACTGGCCGCTGTCTGCTCGTTGGACGGTGCGGAGAGTGCCGTGGACGCGAGGATCGAAGCGCAGAAAAAGTACGGGTCTTCCCCTGTCTACATTCTTCTTTTTATTGGTTCTAATTTGCCATTTACAGAGCTTGGGAGGACGAAATCGCCAACTACTCTGGCGAAGATCCTTTGGATCTGTGGGCACGGTGCGGCACCTTGCTGCGCAACAACGATCTTTGTACTGCGCCATCCTAACAATCTTGGTTTGTGGCAACCAGGTATGTGGACTGGGCACAGCAGAGCCTGGTGGCAGATGACAGCCGCCAGCAGCTCATCTCCCTCATCGAACGGTGCACCAAGGTGTTCTCGGGCGAGGCACTGCCGCGCTACCGTGAGGACCCCCGCCTGCTTCGCCTCTGGCTCGCCTACGTAAGTACACCACTCGGTTGATGCCCTCTTGCTTCCATCCTCATATCTCTCGCCTCTCTCCACAAGACGGACTACTGCGAGGACCCGCTTGAGGTGTTTAACTACCTGAAGAGCAACAAGATCGGCGAGAAGGAAGCCGTCTTCTACGAGCGATGGGCCTCCGCCCTCGAGTTTCGAGGCAATCAGGCCCTCTGCCAGAAGGTCTACGAAGCCGGCATCCTCAAGTACCCTCACTCCTCTTCTTTCTATCTTTGCTGCCATCTGATCATGTGGCCGTAGCTCGTGGCACCCACCCTGACTACTCTGCTCGTCTATACAGGGGAGCTCACCCCGTGGACTGGCTCAAGACCCGGCAAAAGGCATTTCAGAAGCGTCTCATCGAGAAGATCAAGCCCACCGCTGCCCAAGGAGGGCTCTCAGCCTCTTCATCTGCTTCAGCGCTCTCCTCGGCTCGTCGGCCAGCCCTCGCGCCTCTGTCCTCCTCCTCCTCTGCAGCTCGCGCCCCCATGACCGGCCTCCGACCCTCGACCCAGGCTACCGGCATGCAGGCCTCACGCACTTCGACGCTGGGCATGGCCAGTGGTGGCGTGCGACTCGGGTCGATCGCATCGAGGCCCGTGACCTCGTCGACCTTTGCTTCGGCACCCAACGGCAAGACCGTCAAGTCAGAGATCTACGTTGATCCCTCGCACTCAGGAGACAACAAGAGCAACAAGAGCAGCGTTAACGTCAACACCAAAGAGGGCCAGCTTCCCCACGTGGCTTCGGCCGCACCCGCAGCCGGCCTCACCACCGAGGGCAAGTGGTGTACCCTGGCGCCCCTGCAGGAGCGCCAGAAGGAGAATCGGCCTCTGCCTCAGAAGTGGAGCGAGACCACGGTATGCTATGCACCATCCGTTCACCGTAGCACGAGTTCTTCCTGGGTGGCGATAACCGAGGCGCATCTAACGTTACACCGTGCTTACACCTTCACCGCAATCCCCTCAACCCACAGCTGCCCCAGAAGACGAAGGCCAAGCCATCTACAACGGAGAGCTTTTCCATCTTCGTGGACGACGAGTTCCAGTAATCAGCCTCCAACACGAACGAGCAGCTGAATGTCTCCGAGAGTGTGTTTGGGCGCATCTCTCTTGAAGGAATTGTACAAAAAAAATTAAAGAAAAGGAGTTTTTGACACAACACGCGAGAGCCAAAAGAAGAAAAAGATCAAGAATGCCGAAGGCCGCAGCTGTGCAGCGCCACTCATCTTCCTCCTGCATAGATGATTCTCTTCAGACGCTTTAAGGGCTAGGTTGGGGTCCGGAAGAGGCGTCCCAACTCCCCCCCCCGGACCCCGCTGTCTGTCTGTCTCGCGCTTTGGGGGGAAAAAAGAGGGAAAAGATTGGCCGGCCCTCGGGTACCACGGACAAACGGTTGCGGAAGATGGCTCGGTCACCTGCCGACGGCTACACGGTGTGAACTCTCCGGAGTTGAACAGTACGACAGTTGCGGCCGAACACCACATGTTCCCTATCGTCGAGTCTCGGACACCACGATCGAGACCACCTTCGCCTGTGTGCTTGCCGTGTGGGTGCACGACGCCCTGCCACCGCGCGGAGAGCCCAACAACACGGGTCATTTCCTGGCCTCCACTCCGCCAATGGGGCTTATGGCTCCTCACCACGGGAACTGCCGTGGCGTGCTCCTGCTATTGTTCCACCAACTCACACCCGAAGCACACAACCAGGCCCTACAATCCTGACTCCTACCCTTACATCTGTCAGGATGGGCTCCGGTTCGCTTCCTCCTCATCGCTCATGGGCCTCGGCTCTGCTGCTCGCCGCGATCGTGGCGGTCGTCTTGTTCGTCTTCGGCCCCGCCGGAAGCCAGGCCATCACCGCCTCCGGACCCAGCAGCCTCAACAGCGTCTTCTCCACGTGGCAGACCGCCTACCTCTACACAAGGTACATCTTCCTTCACTCCACCCCTCCCCTAGCCCGTGACCAACGCGGAACATGTGCGAACCGCGGACAATCGGGCCGGGTATCCAACAATGGTTGAATAACGTAAGCTCCGCCTGTTCTTTTGCCAATCACCAGGGACGACCTCACGTTCACCTACACTCCGGTCACTCAAGTAGCCGTGGCGCTCGCCGACACCGCGGTCGATTTTGCGGTGGCGGAGAAGCCCATCTTCAAGCCGGTCTCCGATGCGAGCGGCGGCCAGCTGGCTCAGCTGCCCATGGCGGCCAGCGCTGTGGTTGTGGGCTACAACCTGCCCAACGCCACCACGGACACACTCGTGCTCGACATTCCCACCCTCGCCCGAATCTGGCGTCGGGACATCACCGTGTGGAACCACGCGGCCATTGTCGCTCTCAACCCCGCCCTCGCCTCCACACTCACCAGCGACCCCATCGCGCTGGTCTACAAGCAGGCGGCCGACCAACTGGAGGCTGACGTCACCGCGGCCTTCGTCCAGGCCCTCTCCCACGATGCGGCCTTCGAGTCGGCGATCACCGCCGCCGGAGGCACGCTCTACAGCATGCTCGGAACCACCGGCTATCCGATCGCCAATCAGAGCCAGGCCATCAGTCTGCTCGACACCACCCCCTACACCATGGGCTACTTCGCGCTCCGCGATGCGGACCGGGTCGGAATCAAGTACGCGGCGATGAAGGACACCAACGGCACCACGGTGCAGGCCTCGACCACCTCGGTGCAGGCGGCCATGTCCTACTACCGCGAGACCGTCATCGCGCAGCAGTTCGTGGCCGACATCTCCAACGGCGGCAACGGCAGCTGGCCGATGAGCTTCCTCGCGTCTGTCGTACTCGTAACGCAGAACCGTACGCACTCAAACAAGTGCGTCATGCTCAAGGACATCATGGACCACCTCAGCTGGATACAGGCATTCCACTCCCCTCCCCTCTCTAATGCAACGGCCCACCAGTCCCGCTGACCGGGAAGCAACAACAGGTGAACGACTATGCGGTTCAGCTGACGCAGAACGACGGCTACATTCCGCTGGATATTGCCTACCGTCGCAACCTGATCGACGTGATGGGCACGGTCACGTGCAATGGCGACCGGGCCTCCAGCTCGGCCTATGTGCTCGGGCTCGGCGGCCCGCTGCCGGTCTACACGGCCTGGGCGTCGGAGTACACCGACAGCGCGCTCAAGCTCAAGTACTTCTCTGGCGATGCGCTCACCTCGACTAAGTACATGCAGTCAGGTAAGGTTTATGGTGGCCACCACTCAAACTCCGACCGAACACAGTCTTAAGACACCTATGTCCGTGCCTCTAGATGACATCGACTTCGGTTCTACTGTGGTGCCCCTGAGCGCCGCGACTCTGGAGCCCATGCCCGACGTGGTTGCCGTCAAAGTCAACGCCCACGCCTACTGCTTCACCTACAACGTACCTATCACCCCGATTGTTGGCCTGTGTGCCAGCTGTTTGTACTAAGCAACTCCAATCCTGTGCAGCTTCCTGAATTGCTGGGCCAGGACTCGATCGTCCTTCACTGGGAAACTGTGTCGGACATTTACCTGAACAAGGTTCGCCACATACGCCCCGAGACCAGGCTTTGCTGTGAACGTCGAGCCTGACTGCTTGGTTTTGACTTTCCAGATCAAAATGTGGAATGACACGGCCATCAAGGCGCTCAACCCAACCATCGCTCACCTTCTCCCGGAGACTGAGATCATCGTGGCCTACGTCACCACCGCACAGACCTCTGTGCAGGCCATCATGGAGGCAATCAGCGATCGTGTGCCTGAGTTCAAGGACGAAGTACGTCGCCCGCCCCCTTAAAATATGCGTGAACACAATCTCACCCCGTAGCTTTCTCGCTTCCGTTACATCCAGGTTGGTCCGGTCTCTCTGCCCAACTTGCCCGTGGCCGCTGAGACATGGCGCACGCGCACCGTGACTGGCCTGGGAACCATGCAAGACTTGCTCCTGCAGACGGAGCACGTGTTCGCCGGCTGGGTCCACTTCTGGACGCTCAACGGTGCGCCCACGCTCCAGTTTGCCCGCATTCCCAACGTCGATGGCGGCCTTGTCATCCCCGAGGAGGACACCATCGTGTCAGCCATCTCCCACTACCAGGGCGCCTCGACCGATCTCTACATCAAGATGGGTGCGTTCATCATCATCGACACCATCACACCAGAGCAATCCTTTTCTCATTTACTTCTCCGTGTTGCGTGCTGCCCGTACGAAAAACAGCGCCTGGCGCCGACAGCTACCCGATGGTGACCTTCAACGCGCTCATGATCCGCACGGAGACCATGCGGGACTTCACCAAGGCGCAGGCGCTGGTCGACTGGATCTACTGGAGCCAGACCGACTCCAGCGCCGCCCAGATTGCCAGCTCGTACGATAATCATCCATCTTTCTCAATCTCGTCGTCTGCTCGATCTAATACGGGGCGTGACACTGTGATGCTCTCCAGATCCCACATGGTGGTGGCATCGCTGGCCCAGCCGGCCAAGGCCACGCTGCTCGAGCAGCTGGCGAGCGTGACCTCGAACGGCGTGCAGGTCTTCTCGCTGGCCAACTGCATCTACGAGGGCACCATCTGCTTCGACCTGGGCAAGTGCGTGAGCGGCGCGTGCGTGTGCAACAGCAACCGCGAGGGCGACTTCTGCGAGAATGCTAAAAGTGCGTTTTGACTCCCATCTTGCTCTCCTTTGCGCAGCACAAGTCCCAGCGATGGCTGACATCGACCGATGCTGTGTGTGACTTGGTACAGGCGACAGCAGTTCGCTGGGTGTCATCCTCGGCGCGGTGCTCGGCTCGACCATTCCCGTGTTCATCCTGCTGGTTCTTGCGGCCATCCTGCTCGGCGTCGGCTGCTGGATGCTCGGCCGGTCCAAGCGCAACGGGCGCCAGGACTGGGAAATCGACTTTGACGAGCTCGAGGTGGGCGACATCCTCGGCGCCGGAGGGTACTGCAGCTTCCCTTTCGTTTCGTTTTTCGTTCTTGTCGTCGTACTAATCATGGAGGGACAATATCAGGTACGGCGAGGTGTACCGAGCCATGTGGAAGGGAACCGAGGTCGCCGTCAAGGTCATCGCCTCTGAGGAGCGGGCGCTGGCGAAGGACATCCAACGCAGCTTCAGGGAAGAGGTGGAGGTGATGACTGCGCTGCGCCACCCCAACGTAGTGCTCTTCATGGCGGCGTGCACGCGGCCGCCGCGCATGTGCATCGTCATGGAGTTCATGGCCCTCGGCTCCCTCTACGACGTACGCCTCTCCCAACCCCCTCATCTCACTCAATTGAATGGCGACTGACAAGGATCTCCCTTGATGTGCAGCTTATCCACAACGAGCTGGTGCCGGACATCCCGCTGCCCCTGGTGGTGCGGCTGGCGCTGCAGGCGGCCAAGGGCATGCACTTCCTCCACTCGTCGGGCATCATCCACCGCGACCTCAAGTCGCTCAACCTGCTGCTCGACGCCAAGTGGAACTTGAAGGTGAGCGATTTCGGCCTCACGCGGTTCAAGGGTGATATCAAGCGCGACGCCCAGCAGCAGCAGCAGGGCAGCATCCACTGGCTGGCACCCGAGATCCTGGCCGAGGAGCCCGGCATCGATTACGTGCTGGCCGACGTGTACGCCTTCGGCATCATTCTCTGGGAGCTCATGTCCAGGGAGCAGCCCTATTCTGGCATGTCGCCCGCGGCGATCGCCGTCGCGGTTATCAGGGACGACGCCCGGCCCAAGACCCCGCAGGGTCTGCTGACCGACCCCGACTACGAGAAGCTGACAGCGGACTGCTGGCACCGCGACCCGACCGTGCGCCCGACCTTCCTCGAGGTCATGACCCGCCTGTCGGCCATGGTCGGCGGCACCACGAGCGGCGGCAGCTCTACGTCTTCGTCTTCGCTCACCGGCAAGCTCCGCAACACCGGGTCGGCGACGAGCAGCTCCTCGGGCATGAACTCGTCGAGCAGCCTGTCGTCCAGCGACGCCACGATCGGCGTCGGCGGCGGCGGCCGCGACCACCACGTGGGCGGCGTGCGGCCGCCGGAGGGCGAGATCACGCTGGTGTTCACCGATATCGCCAAGGCGGCGTCGCTCTGGTCGGCGTGCCCCAACGCCATGCGCGACGCAACGCTACTCCACAACGACACGCTGCGCTCGCTGTTGGCCAAGCACCGGGGCTACGAGGCCATCTTCCTCAAGGAGAAGATCGTCGGCGAGGGCTCCTTCTGCATGGCCTTCACGTCCATCAGCGACGCTCTCGAATGGTGCGGCGAGGCCCAGCGCAAGCTGCTGGACCTCCAGTGGCCGGCGGAGCTGCTGGCGCAGGCCGATGTGGCTGAGGAGATCGGCGGCGTCGACGACCGCCTCATCTTCCGCGGGCTGCGGGTACGGATGGGCGTGCACGTGGGAGTGCCCAAGCTGCGGCGGGACCCGATGTCGCGGCGGGTGGAGTACCTCGGGCCGCCGGTGGTGGCCGCGGCCAAGGTGACAGTGCTGGCCCAGGGCGGCCAGGTCCTCCTTTCGGGCTCCGCCTACGCCAAGATCACCGCGACCGAGATGGGCGGCGAGGCCAGTCGCTTCCAGCGCATCGGCACAACCGAGCTCGACGGGCTCAGCGAGCTGGGCAAGGTGACCATCTATGAGATGAAGGTCAAGGGCCTCGAGCCGCGCTACTTCGGCAACTTCGGCGCCTCGCTGGACGACGACTCGACCAGCGCGGGCAGGGGCAGCGCGCGGTACCACTCCTCGAACATGCTGAGCGGCCGCAGCGCACGGAGCGACACGTCGGTCGACCTGGAGAAGCTGGCCAGCGGCACGGGCGAAGACGCCTTCCTCACGGGCGCCAACCTGGTCCGATGGGTCATCAAGTACGAGGACATCCAGCTGGGCGAACAGATCGGCACAGGCTCGTACGGCGTCGTGTTCAAGGGTTCGTGGAAGGGCGTCGACGTGGCGGTGAAGCGGTTCATCAAGCAGAAGCTGGACGAGCGGCACCTGCTGGAGTTCAGGGCCGAGGTGGCGTGCCTGTCGGAGATGCGGCACCCGAACATCGTGCTGTTCATCGGAGCGTGCCTGCGCATGCCCAACCTGTGCCTGGTCACCGAGTGGGTCAAGCAGGGCTCCCTCAAGGCTCTCCTCGGCAACTCGACCATCAAGCTCCCCTGGCAAGTGCGACTTCGCATGCTGCGGGACGCGGCGCGCGGAGTGCACTATCTGCACACGCTCGAGCCGTGCATCGTGCACCGCGATCTCAAGCCATCGAACCTGCTGGTGGACGAGTCGTGGAACGTCAAGGTGGCCGACTTCGGCTTCGCCCGCATCAAGGAAGAGAATGCCACGATGACCCGGTGCGGCACGCCGGCGTGGACAGCGCCGGAGGTGATCCGCGGCGAACACTACTCCGAATCGGCCGACGTGTACAGCTTCGCGCTCATCATGTGGGAAATGCTCACGAGGAAGCAGCCATATGCGGGGCGCAACTTCATGGGCGTGACGCTGGACGTGCTCGAGGGCAAGCGGCCGCAGGTGCCCGCCGACTGCCCCGCTGACTACGCCGAGACCATGACCCAGTGCTGGAGCGGCAAGCCCAAGAAGCGCCCGAGCATGGAGGAGGTGGTTCAGTTCCTTAACAGCTGCATCGGCACCAACGACGTCTAAGCCTCTTGATCATGGCTGGACTACAATGTATCTTACACCATTTCCCAACAACAATTCCACCACCCACAACAAGTGCCAGAACAGTAGTGTGGGCGTGGGCTCGGTGTCGACGAGACCGAGGCGAATGGCACGGAGTGCAATGGGCAAGTACTAGTTTTGATGGGTTCTCGCCACAGACAACACAAGACAAGAAGGCAATGAGGCGCAGACAGGAATCACTGAAGAGGCTGGATCCTCGACGTGCCTGGCGGAAGGAAAAAGGAGGATACGGCACGGTGGATTCCCGGGTGGTCGCCCACCCCAGTACTAACACCGCCTGGCGCAGCTTAACTTCGCTGTTCGGATGGGAAGCGGTGCTTTCTGCGCAGTATGGCCGTATCCATCAGCCACCACTCCCTTGGCCCATCTCACTGGTCTCTGTCGTGCTCCTTCCCTCAGTCCACCACCATTCTCTGGGATACCATCGCCACCGTGGGGCAAAGCCCGAAGCTTGGTTGCTCCGACCGGCAGAAGCGGCCAAAACCAAGACAGCCAAAGCCGTATTTCGAACGTTCTCCGGAGAAAATTGAGTGTGAATTCTAGGAATACTTTAACTTTAGGCGCGAAACGAAAAGAACGAAATTTTGATCTCCTTGCCTCACATTACAAACGCATCTTTCGCTTCATTCAATCGTCGTTGATGGCGTCTCCAGGTGGCAGAAGGACGCCACAAACGCAGCAATCTTTAGACGGCTTCTTTGGCAGCAAAGGCCTGCTCAAGCGCAAATTGGAAGATGTTGCGGAGGACACTAGCCAACAAGATCCCACATCACCGGTGAGAGCGCAGCTGGCGATTAACAAAAGGAGGCGGATGGAGGGGGGCATATCGCCCCCATCCTCGAGTCCCCCCAGCATGACCGCTCCGTTCTGCCCGGGGCACCAACAACCCGCGCGCTACCTCACCGTCAAGAAGAACGGACCCAACTATGGTACACGACCACGCCAATCCAAGGAGATTGGAGTAATCACCAGCAGTTACGCATTTTTTTTTATTTATTAGTGAATTCACTAATTGCTATTATTTGTACAGGTAAAGGCTTCTGGGGCTGCCCGATGCCGCGAGAGGAACAATGTACGTTGTGCCATGTTATGTCACATTTTCTATTTATATATATTTATATTCATGTTCATGTAATATGCAGGCAAGTTCTTTCAATGGGCTGATGCTGGCACACAACCGACTTCGCCCGGACGCGGTGGGTCGTCGCCACTGGGTACTCCGTCCTTCTTTCTCACTCCCTCCCTCCATGCACGGGCCGTGCTCTGATTTCAATCGCTACTACGGCGGCTGCCACAATCTGCTTCTGCGCACGCACGATAGGCACGAGCCCGTCCTCCTCGCAGGGCAAGGAAAGCCCTGCCAAACCGCCCAGCATCGGGTCCTACTTCACTGCACGGGCGCTCTTTCCTTCGCACGGCGATAGCGGTCTCAGTACCACGGGTGCCCAGCCGCAAGCATCGCACATGCAGGAGGAAACGGAGTGGACAGACGCGCAGTACGACGAGCCGGCGGGTGAGAAGGAGGCGGCTGCGCCGACGACGTCGTCCTTCTTCTCCACTCCGGTGACGCCCATTCGTTTGCCCAAGCGTGGCAGAGACAGTGCGTGGCCTTTCTTGCTTGAATCCTTTGATGGTCGTGGTAGTTCAAACTAGAACTGAGGCCGCCTGCATACAGTTAGCGCAGTGGTGGCTGCCCTGTCGTCGCCCAAGAAGCCCAGCAGCGCACCTTCACCGTCGCCCGTCGCCACGTCCTCTTCCACGTCATCGACACCATCGCGCAGCACTCAAACGTCTCAGACGTTCCTCTCCACGCCCGACGCCTTTGCGCTCTCGTTTGAGGATGACGACATTGAAGAGCCCGAGGACAACCACAGCACGCCGCCCGGCGGGATGCGCCAAGAGGTCACCGGTAACTTTTATCCGCCACCGCACCAACCGACCGCGGCCGTTCCACCACCAGCAAACCGGAAATCGACGCTTTCTACTCTCACGCCCGCAAGACCGGTCAGCGCTGCGCCCCGACCCTCGCAGCAAGCTCAACGTCCTGTGCCGCAGCAGTCCCTGTCGTCCACTCCGCAGCCTGTTGGCCAGGTGCGGCATCTGCACACGTCAGATAGACACGACACGACACGACACATGGATGGACTGGACAAGATTTGACCTTCAGCGCTTTGGTGCAGGGCCAGTCCACGGTCACAACAGGACGAGGCGAAATCGCCAGGGGAGATCGGCACTACACCACCACGCCCACCATGGCGTCGCCGCGCGCGGCAGCAGTTCCAGCTCGGGCTGCCTCTCCACCACCACCCCAGGAGGTCTCTGACCCTTCCTCGCGGCCCTCGAGCATGGTTCCGTGTACTAATCGCCGTTGTGGGATATACAGGCAGACAACGGGCTCAAGAAGGGCACACTCGGCAGAGGGGTGCAGCTCGGCGCTCGCCCAAAACCCAAGCAACTCGACGTACGGATCCCATCTTACGCGACCACTCACTGTGAGCACACGCATTCTTCTCAACTCATGCATCGTCTCTACCAGGACGATGAGGCCAGCGGGGAAGAGGCGACCACGGGAGAGTTCGGGGACACGTGGTCGTGGCTCAGAAACGAACTCGACGCGGAGAGGGTAATCACTATCATTTGCCACTCGTGCGCTGGAAGAGGAAGCCCACTCTAACGTCGCTTCACTGTTCGGTCGTGTCTGTGGCATCAAATCAGCGCCCGCGCACCCATCCCAACTACGACCCGTCCACGCTGTTCATACCCAAGTCGGAATTCGCTCGTCTCACGCCCGCCCAGCAGCAGTACTGGCTCATCAAGTCCAAGAACTGGGACTCCCTTGTCTTCTTTCGCGTGGGCAAGTTTTTCGAGCTCTACAACAAGGATGCCGACCTGGGCAACAAGCTATTCGACCTCAAGCTCGTCATCAAGCCCACCAGGTAAAATACGCTCACGTGTCGTTGTTGTTGTTTCTTTCGCCACTTTTCTCTCAGCGCAAACGTTCAATCTCGTTGACCGCGCGTCTGTGTCTCGCAGGGGCGGTTCCAACATGCGGCAATGTGGCGTCCCCGTGCCCAATCTTCAAATCTGGTTGGCCAAGCTCGTGGCGCTCGGGTACGGCCTCGACAAAACGTGACTGAGGGGTGGTCTATCGACAACTTCAACATTGACAATCGTGCACAGGCACAAGGTGGTCATTGTGGACGAGACCGAGACCAGCGTGGGTGCCAAGGTGCGGCAGAGGCAAGGCGACGGCAACTGGAAGAAAGCCGTAGCCAAGAGTCGAACAGACGGCCTGGTGGACCGACAAGTGAAGCAAGTGCTCACCGCCGGCACCATTGTTGATGAAGGCCTGATGAACGACCACAGAGCCAACTACATTCTCTCCATCAAGGAAGACATCATTCCCGGTAACCTCTACCGTGTCTGTGTGCGTGGATGCGTGTGTGTTTCTTGGAGCTGGGCTGACGCTGCTTGCCTTGACCTACAGACCCGGAGAGCCGAACCGAGGAGGTGACCTACGGAATCTGCTTTGTGGACTGCACCACTAGCGAGTTCAACCTGGGCCAGTTCGTGGATGACAGCGAACGAAACCAGCTCGAGACTCTTCTTCTCCGAGTCAAACCGTCCGAGATTCTCTATGAAAAGGTACGCACTCTGCGCTCGGCAAGCAACGCTTTAGCAAGCACTCAACATCACACCGACACACCACACCAGGGTCAATGCAGCCGCCAGACACTGCAGCTCATCAAGCGCAGCGTCGTGTGTCCGTTGATGTCGGCCCGCGAGCCGTTCCTGGGCGCCGATGCTACAGTGGAGTACGTGCAGCAACACAACGTCTTCGTGGGGCAGAACGACGCCGACGAGCACCCGGCGGCTGACGACCTCAGCGCCTGGCCTCCGGTCCTTCTCGAGCACCACGAGGCCGGAGCCTCCCTGGGTACCCGCCTTTCGCACCTTTGACTGTTCTAACAGCTTCTTGCTCACCACCTTGCCACGTCACTGTCACAAACAGCACTATCGGCGCTCAGCGGCCTGCTGGTCTATTTTCACGAACTCAAGTTGGACCACCTCGCTCTGGCCAGAAAGTTTAACCACTACACACCGGCGGGCAGCAACGAGCTGGACCATCTGGTGCTCGACGGAAAGACGCTCACCAACCTGGAGATATTCGGTACGCCCCAATGGACCTCATCAGAGGAGGAAGAGAACGCATGATGAGTCGAACGTTGTGTGTGTGTGTGTGTGTGTGTGTGTGTGTGCCCACTCGATAGAGAACAACTTTGACAAGGGCGTCGCGGGCACGCTGCTCAATGTGATGGACCATTGCGTTACGCCATTCGGTAAGCGCTTGTTCAAACGGTGGATCGCGAAGCCGCTCCGCCGGGTCGAGGATATCGAGGATCGCTTGAACGGTACGATATGTATTGTCTGTGGCATGGTTGTTTGCCTCCGCTGCGCGCTGACCTATTCTTTGGTCAACAGCTGTGGAGGATTTGAATGAACGGCCAGAGCTGCGCGACGCCCTCTGGGAGCAGCTCAAGTCTCTGCCCGACCTCGAACGTGCCATTTCGCGCATACACGCTGGCAGAGCCACCACGCTGCAGTTCATCAGTGTGCTTGAAGCATTTTATCAGATTTGGGTGCGTTCACGCGTGCTCGGGTGGTTGTACTTCGCTAGCTCGCCGTTCAAGAAAACTCACGGTGTGTGATGTGTTGCAGGAAACGTGGAACAATCACTTCAAGGAGGAGGTGTTCACCCAATTCAAGAGCAAGCACCTGCAATCTATTGTAATCATTGGTATGTTGGCAATGCCAGCCCATCGGGGTGATCACATGCTGGGTCCCGGACACGAACTAATATCATTGGCAATGGTGCAGGAGAGGGATTCCCGACTACTCTGAGGTCTTGGGCTACTTCTGCGACGCATTCGACTGGCAGGTGGCCAAGGAGAGAAAGGTAAGATTGCATGCCATGCCCATCAAGTGACAACAAATGCCGCGTGGGAGCAGGAAGGCTGACATCAAGGCGGTGCGGTGATGTGGGCGCCACCAGCAAATCACTCCCAATCCGGGAGTCGATTTGGGCTACGACGAGGTGCGAGATAACATCGCCGATCTCGAGCAACAGCTGGAGGAGTACTTGGACCAGCAGAGGAAGCGCTTTGGAGTGTCCATGCACTACACCACGTCGGAGAAGAAGGACTACCTGATCGAGGTGCCCGTTGGCGAGGCCGAGGGGGTACGGAGACACATGCACAATTGGCGGCTCTGTCGCTGCAGCTGCGGTCAATCATAACCGAATGGGGGGGGGGTCGTGTAAAGGTGGATTTCCCCAAGAACGAGTTTGTCGAGCGCAAGGGCACCAAGGCGGTGATCCGCCTGCAGGCGACGCGCGTGGCCGGCCTGGTGCCGAAGATCGAGGAGGCCAAGGACGCACTCGACAGCTACCTGGCCGGTGTGCTGACCCAGTACCTGGCCACCTTCGGCCAACACTTTGCAGTGTGGTCCGCCGCCGTGACCTGCGTTGCCGAGCTGGACTGTCTGCTGTCGTTGGCCAAGACCTCGGCCTTCGGTGGAGGTACACTCCACGTCCCGCCCGCACCAGTGATCCCCTCCCCCCCCCCAACCAACCGGTGCTCAGCTCACAATACGGTCGATCGGACTGGTACTGACAGACCCCATGTGCCGGCCGACGTTCGTGGTCGACGTGCCCGAGGGGACCACGCCTGTGCTCGAAGTCGAAGAGCTGCGACACCCCTGCATCACCCCGCGCGTGGCGGACACCTTCATCCCCAACGACATCAGGTAAGGCACTTCGTACTCACCAGCCGCTGTTCCATTCCTCGCTTACCCTTGGCAATATCTCTCCCTCCCTCTCAGAATCGGAGGCCCACATGCGCCGGTCGTGCTGTTGACGGGTCCCAACATGGGCGGCAAGTCGACGCTCCTGCGCCAGGTACGAAGCTACTACACTGTTCTCTTGATTGGTTTGCGCGGTAATTGCTGAGTGTTTATTTTTCCTCGCATGATAGGCGTGCATAAGCGTCATCATGGCGCAGATGGGTTGCTACGTGCCTGCTTCGATTTGCCGCCTCACGCCTGTAGATAGGATATTCACGCGAATCGGTTTGTTGTTTTCTCTCTCTTTTTCTGGCCGCTGCTCGCTGGAGCTCTCATAACGCTCTGTCGTTGCAGGCGCCAATGATAACATCATGGCCGGACAATCCACGTTCATGGTGGAACTGCAAGAGACGGCCAACATCCTAAAGAATGCCACGGCGCACTCGTTGGTCATCATGGACGAGCTGGGCCGAGGCACCAGCACCTTCGACGGGTACGTCGCAATCCCCGCGTGTGCGTGTGTCGTGTGCGGTCGCTGATGGTTACGTGTGGCATTCAAAGATATGGCATCGCCTACGGCGTGCTGGACGACCTTTCGCGCCGGTTGAAGTGTCGTTCGCTGTTTTCCACCCACTACCACCTCCTCACGAAGGAGTTCGAGGGCAACCGAGAGATCGCCCTCTTTCACATGGGCTGCCTCGCCAACAAAGAAACGTGCGCTCCCCTCTGCCTTGGCCTTGTCTGATCAGCGAACCTGACGATCCTCTCCGCCGGCCGTGCCAACAGGAAAGAGGTCATATTTTTGTACAAATTCACTGAGGGGGTGTGTCCCAAATCGTACGGCATGAACGTGGCTCGAGCTGCGGTACGGCCCCTTGCTCCAGAGCTGCCTCGCTGACTGGATCTTCCTCGCTGATCCCATCGTTCCTTTTCAAATTACTTGTGCGTGCGTCCGTGTGTCGTGTCGTGTCGTGTCGTGTGTGGTCCGTCACGCAGGGTGTCATGGAGTCGGTTGTTCGGCGAGCGGAGGCTATCGCCACCCGCTTCGAGGAGAATCCCTCCCTTGACAATTTTGCCCTCATGTACCGCTCCTACCTCTCCCCCTCGAGTTACTAAGAAAGAAACCAGAACTAACCTCACTTCGCCACTTGCATCAGCGTGGGTGAGGATGAGGGTGACGAGAACGCCGACGACGAGGAGAATGGCCCTTCGCTGGCGGGTCCGCTCCAACCGGAAGAGGTGGCAGCGCTGCGCGAGGTGCAGGGGACCGAACTCAATTTCATCGGCTTTGGCAAGCTCCTAGGCCTGTGGTCCGACCTGGCACACAACCAGGGATGATCCAGCCGGGTACGATGTGAGTGCACGTTCGCTGCTGGTCTCCAGCGACAACGTTCTGGTTGAAGGAATTCCTTACCAATTGGCATTTTTGTATATATTCCTTTCCTTCTGCGCATCTAGGGGACGGCTTCGTTCTTTGGGTGAAGATGTTGTGCGAGTGAACATGGTTCTTCGTCGCCGGCCAACCGGGGTCATGCACATGCAACGGCGGACTAAGGGCGCTAAAAAAATCTCACCTAAAAAGTTGCCCATCACTGGGCTGATGTCCACCCCGCCCAAGAACCAGCGATTCGTGCGCCAGCTGGGACCTACCGAGGTCTCTGGCGCGCGCTGGAGGGGGCTGTTGATTCTGTTCTGGGCGTTGAAAGAATCGTTGGCGCCTTCGCTTCTTTTGCACCGCGCCAGATATTGTCCAACAGTGTGCTGTGGCTTCGGGTCGGCAGTCTCGAATTGACCGTCCTCTCGACGGCGCTGACGATCTGCCCGTCATCCGTCAATCGTGCGTGGTCACCAAGCGATTCGGTTCACCCGTCGAGCGGGTGCCTCAGCGCACCAACTCCGGGCGTCGCGGAATGTGGCCGGCCAATCTGTCTGTTCGATTTTACTCATCCCCGAGTGGCCAGTTTTTCCGCCCGCAACGGCTCAACACCTTTTTTTCCTTCAGCACCTCACCTACATCACACACCCAGCGCACATCCAGCCCAAGTCGAGGTGTGTACACTATCTAGATAGCCGCCCTTCTCTCGCCCTACTCGAGTAGTCACACGATGGGGTTCCAGCAACGAGGAAGGGCTTGGGCCATCAGCTTGAAGATGATGTTGGCGGTCATGTTTGTCACCACGGCCATGTTGGCGCTGGTGACGCCGTCGCACGCCATCACCGCGGCCGGCACGTCGGGCCTCAGCCCCCTCGCATCGTCGTGGCAAACCGCCTACCACTACGTCAGGTGCGTGTGAGCCGTTGAGCCCAAACATCTTCATCTCGCGTGTGCTTGGCCCCCGGTCACTATAGATCGCCGCGGCTTACGGTCGGCGCCTCTCGAATTTCCGACCACATGCTCCCGTTACGTGGTGTTAAATTAATTAATTGTCTTTATTTATTTGTTTATTCTTATTGTTCTGTTTTCTGGCGTATTTTTTGATATACATTAATTTATTGTTTTGTGGCGCAACGCAGGGACGACTTGGATGTGTCGTTCTCGACGACGGCCAACGTGTCGGTGGCGTTGACTAAGTACGCGGCCGGATCGGTGGACTTTGTCATGACCGAGGCCGTGATCTTCAACACCACCCGGCTGTCGGCGAACTACGGCGGTTCGTTCGTGCAGCTGCCGCTCACGGCCAACGCCATCATCATCGGCTACAACCTGCCGGAGCTCTACGCCAACGAGACCCTCGTGCTCAACATCGCCACGCTGGGCCGCATCTTCGCCGGCCTGATCACCGTCTGGAACGACTCCGCCATCGCCGCGCTCAATCCGACCCTCTCGGCCCGGCTCCCCGGCAACCCGATCGAGCTCGTCTACAAGCGCACGGCCGACGCGCTGGAGGCCGACGTCACCGCGGCCTTTGTCAAGGCCCTCGCGCACGAGCCAACCTTCGCGGCGGCCCTGGCGGCCAGCGACGGCACCCTGTACGATATACTCAACGGCGCCGGCTACAGCAGCGACGTGGTAGCCGACCGCCAGAGCCGGGTGAACGGGACGGCCTACACGCTGGGCTACTTCACACTTCAGAGCCAGAGCGGCCTCAAGGTCGCGGCGATGCAGGACGCCGACGGGACCACGGTGGCGGCGAGCGCCGCGACCGTGCAGACGGCCATGGCCTACTTCCGCGCGTCGGTCTTCAGCCGCGTGTTCGTGGCCGACATCAGCGGCGGCGGCAACGGCAGCTACCCGCTGGCCTACCTGAGCTCGGTCGCGGCGTTCTACAAGACGGTCAACACGTCGCGCAACTGCCCCAAGATGCGGGACATGCTGGACTACCTGGCCTGGACCCAGGTCAACGACTACGCCGTCACGCTGGCCCAGAGCGCGAGCTACGTGGCGCTGGACATTGCCTACCGGCGCACCCTGATCGACACCCTGGGCTCCATCACCTGCGACGGCCTTCGGGCCATCACGTCGTCCTACGTCATCGGCCTGGGCGGCCCGCTGCCGGTCTACAGCTCGTGGGTGTCCGAGTACACCGACAGCAGCCTGCGGCTCAAGTACTACGCCGGCGACGCGCTCACCGCCACCCGCTACATGCAGTCGGGCGACATCGACTTCGGCTCCACCGTCGTGCCCCTCAGCGCCGCCACCCTCGAGCCCATGCCCGACGTTGTGGCCGTCAAGACCTGCGCCCACGCCTACACCTGGACCTACAACGTACGTGCTCGTGCGTGTGTGTGTGTGTGTGTGTGTCGTGCCCCGCAAAGCTCACCATACGACCTGCCGCTTCATTACGAACCTATGTAGATTCCGGCGTTGGTGGGATACCCTCCGCTGGTGTTCTCCTGGGAGTTGGTGTCAGACATTTACCTCAACAGGGTATGCCCCACCACCGCTTACCTACTCTTGGTCTGGTCACTGATTAATCAGAGCCTGCCAATTCTCGTCACCCTCTTGGTTGCTGGGCACGCCACGTCGCACGCCAAACTCATCTTGACTTGTCTTGGCCCCCGCAACGCACACAGGTCAAGATGTGGAACGACACGCGCATCAAGGACCTCAACCCCGGCGTGGCCAACCTGCTCCCGGAAGCCGAAATCATCGTGGCCTACATCACCTCCGCCCAGACGTCCGTCCAGGCCTCCATGCAGGCCCTCAGCGCCATGGTGCCTGAGTTCAACGATACGGTACCGCCAACCACCACAGCTGGAATGTAAGGCATCGCGCAGTGAGTGCTAACATTCCATGCGTTCCGCATCGGTACTAGATCGGCCCGGTGTCCCTGCCCAAGTTCCCGGTGGTAGTCGAGGAGCCGGCTCGTACGCGTGGCATCGGTGGTCTGGGGACCATGCAGAACCTGCTGCTGAGCACGCCCAACATCTTCGCGGCCTGGGTGCACTTCTGGACGCTCAACGGCGCGCCCACGCTCAACTTTGTGCAGCTGCCCAACGCGGCGGGCAACTTGGTCTACCCCAACGAGACGACCATCGTGTCGGCCATCACCAACCACAAGGGCGCATCGACCGATCTCTACATCATGCTGGCTGACGGCGCCGACAGCTACCCGATGGTGACCTTCAACGCCTTCATGGTCCGCACGGAGACCATGCCCGACTACGCCAAGGCGCAGGCCCTGGTCGACTGGATCTACTGGAGCCAGACCGACTCCAGCGCCGCCCAGATTGCCCGCTCGTACGTCGATTGCACCGTTTTGTGTGGGGGTCGCTTACTCGAGGCTGACCCAAAACGGTGGTGGTGTTGCTGCAGGGCCAACATGGTGGTGGCGTCGCTGGCCCAGCCGGCCAAGGCCACGCTGCTCGATCAGCTGGCGAGCGTGACCTCGGGCGGCGTGCAGGCCTTCTCGCTGGCCGGGTGCATCTACGAGGGCACGGTCTGCTTCGACCAGGGCACCTGCGTCCAGGGCTCGTGCGTGTGCAACAGCAACCGCTCGGGCGAGTTCTGCGAGAGCGTCAAGTCCGACAGCGGCACGCCGCTGGGCACCATCCTCGGCGCCGTGCTCGGGTCGGCCATCCCTGTGTTCATCCTGCTGGTGATCGCCGCCATCGCGCTCGGTGTCGGCTGCTGGCTGCTCGGCCGGTCGCGCGGTCACGGCCGCCAGGACTGGGAGATCGAAGTGGAAGAGCTCGAGATGGGCGACATCCTCGGTGCTGGAGGGTACCCAACCCCTTCCCTACCTCTTCGCTTTTCTGCTTCGTTTTCGTTCTTTCTCTCATTCCCCCCCCCCATTTCGCCTTTCGTTCTTTGTCGTGCGACTGACCATCATCAACGATCAGGTACGGCGAGGTGTACCGAGCCATGTGGAAGGGAACCGAGGTCGCCGTCAAGGTCATCGCTGCCGAGGAGCGGTCCATCTCGAAGGACATGCAACGCAGTTTCGCCGCGGAGGTGGAGGTGATGACAGCGCTGCGCCATCCCAACGTGGTGCTCTTCATGGCGGCGTGCACGCGGCCGCCGCGCATGTGCATCGTCATGGAGTTCATGGCCCTCGGCTCCCTCTACGACGTACGCCTCTTCCAATCACAATCACTCTTTGCAGTTTTACATTGAAATGCGTCAGCTGATCACAACATCTTCGTATGCATTCAGCTGGTCCACAACGAGTTGATTCCCGACATTCCACTGCCGCTGAAGGTGCGGCTGGCGCTGCAGGCGGCCAAGGGCATGCACTTCCTCCACTCGTCGGGCATCGTGCACCGCGACCTCAAGTCGCTCAACCTGCTGCTCGACGCCAAGTGGAACTTGAAGGTGAGCGACTTCGGTCTCACCTGCTTCAAGGGCGACCTCAAGAAGGACGCCCAGCAGCAGCAGCAGGGCAGCATCCACTGGATGGCGCCCGAGATCCTGGCCGAGGAGTCCGACGTCGACTACGTGCTGGCCGACATCTACGCTTTCGGCATCATCCTCTGGGAGCTGCTCACGCGCGAGCAGCCCTACGCCGGCCTCACCCCGGCGGCGATCGCCGTCGCGGTGATCAGGGACGACGCCCGCCCGAGCATGCCCTCGGGCCACGTCGACCCGGACTACGAGAAGCTGATCACCGACTGCTGGCATCGCGACCCGACCGTGCGCCCGACCTTCCTCGAGGTCATGACCCGCCTGTCGGCCATGGTCGACGACGGCAACAGCTCCTCGTCCTCCTCGTTCACCTCGTCCAAGATGCGACCGAGCGGCTCCGGTACCCATTTGCTGGCCTCACATTTTAGTTTGTGTGTGCGTTCTGTGCTAACACGACACACGACACTCACAGCGACGAGCAGTTCTTCGGGCGTGGGCTCATCGAGCAGCATGTCGTCGGATGGCGTGGGCGGACGCGCGGCCGCGATCGATCACGTGGGCGGCGTGCGGCCGCCGGAGGGCGAGGTGGCGCTGGTGTTCACCGATATCGCCAAGGCGGCGTCGCTCTGGTCGGCGTGCCCCAACGCCATGCGCGACGCCACGCTGCTCCACAACGAAACGCTGCGCTCGCTGCTGGCCAAGCACCGGGGCTACGAGGCCGTCTTCCTCAAGGAGAAGATCGTCGGCGAGGGTTCCTTCTGCATGGCCTTCTCTAGCATTGTCGACGCGCTCGCCTGGTGCGGCGAGGCCCAGCGCAAGCTGCTCCGGGTTGACTGGCCGGCGGAGCTGCTGGCGCAGGCCGATGTGGCCGAGGAGATCGGCGGCGTCGACGACCGTCTCGTGTTCCGCGGGCTGCGGGTGCGGATGGGCGTGCACGTGGGAGTGCCCAAGCTGCGGCGGGACCCAATGTCGCGGCGGGTGGAGTACCTCGGGCCGCCGGTGGTGGCCGCGGCCAAGGTGACGGTGCTGGCCCAGGGCGGCCAGGTCCTCCTCTCGGGCGAGGTCTACGACAAGCTGCGCAACACCGACCTGGCCAAGGAGAAGAACCGCTTCCTGCGCCTCGGCTCGATGGACCTCGGGCACGAGCAGGGCCAGTCGGAGATCTATGAGATGAAGGTGACCGAGCTCGAGCCGCGCTACTTCGGTAACTTTGGCACGGCGCAGGAGGAGAACACCGACTCGGCCAGCGGCACCGGCAAGGACCACTCGTCGAAGCTGGCCGGGCTCAGCGGCCGGAGCGACACGTCGATGGACCTGGAGAAGCTGGCCGGCGGCACGGGCGAAGACGCCTTCCTCACGGGCGCCAACCTGGTCCGATGGGTCATCAAGTACGACGACATTCAGATCGGCGACCAGATCGGCACGGGCTCGTACGGCGTCGTGTTCAAGGGCACGTGGAAGGGCGTCGACGTGGCGGTGAAGCGGTTCATCAAGCAGAAGCTGGACGAGCGGCACCTGCTGGAGTTCAGGGCCGAGGTGGCGTGCCTGTCGGAGATGCGGCACCCGAACATCGTGCTGTTCATCGGAGCGTGCCTGCGCATGCCCAACCTGTGCCTGGTCACCGAGTGGGTCAAGCAGGGCTCCCTCAAAGCTCTCCTCGGCAACTCGACCATCAAGCTCCCGTGGCAGCAGCGGCTGCGCATGCTGCGGGACGCGGCGCGCGGAGTGCATTACCTGCACACGCTCGAGCCGTGCATCGTGCACCGCGACCTCAAGACGTCGAACCTGCTGGTGGACGAGTCGTGGAACGTCAAGGTGGCCGACTTCGGCTTCGCCCGCATCAAGGAGGACAACGCGACGATGACCCGGTGCGGCACGCCGGCGTGGACGGCGCCGGAGGTGATCCGCGGCGAACACTACTCGGAGCTGGCCGACGTGTACAGCTTCGGGATCATCATGTGGGAGATGGCGACGAGGAAGCAGCCGTACGCGGGGCGCAACTTCATGGGCGTGACGCTGGACGTGCTCGAGGGCAAGCGGCCGCAGGTGCCCGCCGACTGCCCCGCCGACTACAAGGACATGATGATGCGCTGCTGGAAGGGCAAGCCCAAGAAGCGCCCGAGCATGGAGGAGGTGGTCCAGTACCTCAACTCGGCTCTCGGCTCCCCCGCCACCGATGAACTCGCCTAGACTTCTGCTCGGCTTGCACTGTAAAATTAACGAATATTATTCTTCTATTTCCCTCATGTTTTCTTTTGTTGCTCTTGTAACGGAAAAAAAGATGAAGATGAAGATGAGCACGCTTGCGTGGGTAGTGGTGGTTGCTTTGTTGGCGGTGAGCTCGGCGCAGGCGACGCTGTTCTTCTGCCAGGACAGCCAGTGGGACCCGGCCCAGCCGGCCTTCGGCAGCCGGGCGAGCTTCGACCAGGAGCGCGCCCAGTTCAAGGAGCTGCGGGACTTCTTCTACAACATCACCCGCGACGTAGACCTGGGCGACACCGCGGTCGAGCAGGGCGTCATCGACCAGCTGCTGGCCAAGCTCGACGCCAAGGGCTACCCTCGGGCGACCAACAGCTTCACCATCACCCGCTCCAACGGCGACATCACGATGGACACCGGCCTGGGGGTCAACCCGGTCATCGATAACCACGGCGGCCGCTACTCGCTGGGCAAGCCCATGCTCTGCCGCGACTTCACGCCGGTCGTGTTCGACTACACCTACGTCACCCGCGTGGCCAAGCAGGTCAAGTTCTGGTCGCAGGCCGTGCAGACCTCGGTGCAGAAGCAGTGGTTCGCCTTCCGCTGGAACATCACCTTTGAGTAACTGCGCTAAAATAGATCTTTTTTTAATCCTTTTTAATAAAGCTCGTATTTTGATTTATTTCTACTATTTGATTTTGATTTTGATTTTTGATTTTGTTTATCGAGACTGGGTGCAAAGGCAGTGGAGGAACAAAGTGTTTTGCTGTTGGTGGCCTTCATCATGAGGCAAGTGTCATACAAAATGTTCTCTTCGTCTTCCCCTCCCTTTCTCCGCCATCCAGCTCCCTCTCTGTTGATTGCCTTCCGGCATGCGCGTGCTGCTTCTGGGTGGCGGTGTTGTTTTACAGATGCGCGGGGAGGAGATGCAGCAGGGGCGGGTCCCTTACTGCTGCCTTCCCCTGCCCTTGGCGATCCTCGCCCTCGCCACGGCGATGTAGTGCCTCATCTTCTCGGCGTTCGGGTCACTCTCGGGGATCTTGTCCTCCAACTGCACACGACACACGAAGCTGAGTGTGTGCGCACACGACAAAGAAAACAAGTTACACGCGCGGCTGGCTCTTAGGGGAGCAGACGAACCTCCTTGATGTACTGGACGAAGTAGCTGATGATGGTCTCGTAGTTACCGCCGTACATCATGATCTGGACGGCCTCGCCCTTCCTGATCTTGACCTCCCTCTTGAAGACGTCGTAGTTGTTGTAGATGCGCGCGAGCGTGGCGATGGCCATGGCCTGCGGGAGGCCGCAGAACTTGAACACGTTGGGGTGGGTCAGGAGCATCATGTAGTCCAGGCAGTCGTTGATGTGGGCCATCGCGTTGGTGACCATCTCGTTCAGGCACTGCAGCGCCTGCTCCTTGTTCTCGGGCTCCTTGAGGTCACCGATGTTCTTCGCGTACTTACCCCTACATACAGTCCAAAGGTGAGTGCGCCGCACACACGACACACACGACACACACGACACACACGACACACACGACACACACGACACACACGACACACACGACACACACGACACACACGACACACACGACACACACGACACACACGACACACAGACGCGTGACAGAACGCGTACCAAATATCTTTTGGGTAGAAGATGCGAGGGTTGACGGCGGTGACGTCCTCGAGGTAGTCCCTGGTGATGTTGGTCTTCTGCAAGAAGAGGCCCATGCTGTTGGCCAGTTCGTCCATCTGACCGAACTTCTCGGCTGCAAATTGAAGAAAAAGAAAAAGGGGAAGAAATGAAGTCAGCTCAATGACCACCATGGCTGCTGGCGTGGCGTTGTGGAACAGGGCGGGAGCGTACATTCGAGGCCAGAGGCGGCGAACATCTGGCTGAGGCCGATGCCGACGAGGCCGGCGACGTAGTGGCAGTACTCGTTGTAGTCCTCAAGCGTGACGACGGTCTTCTCGCCGGCGTACTTGGCCATGCCCTCGCCCATCCTGCGGGTGATGTCCGCAATAACCTGCTGATAACTGCACGACGCGTCGGATTTAGCAGCCATAGGAGTTAGCGAAAAAAGAACATCGCACACAAAAAGAACGAAAGCGAAAGCGAAGACTTCGGAGAGGGGCGAGGTGCGTACGCGGGCTTGAGGTCGAGGAAGACGTCGACGACGTAGTGGAACCTTTCCAAGAGATCTCTCTCGTCCGCGTTGTCGCCGTATCCGCTCACGTTCCAGCCCTTCTCGTACAGGTGCTTGTAGAAGCTCCTCAGCTCGGGCATCTATCACATCACACAGGGGCGAGTGGGTTAGTCATCACCATCACCATCACCATCACCATCATCGTCATCATGGTCAAGCACATGGTACATGGCGGAACGTTAGTTGAAGGTGCCATGCACCTTCTTCTCCAGAGGAATAGACATATCGTCCTCGACGGTGTCCAGTCCGCGCAATACCAGGTAGAAGTTGGCAATCTGCATGTGGAACGTGTGGTACGGTGTTAGTGGCTTGATGGGCCGAATGAATATACGGGGGAAAATGGGTCTCGGCCCAGGCAGGGCGCGTACGGGTCTTCTGAGGTCCTCGGGCAGCTCGGCGATGACGGCGGCGAAGGAGCGGGAGACCTTCACCAGCTTCTTGTAGCTGTAAATGTCGGCCTCGGACAAGTTCTTGGGGAAATCGGGGACCTGCAACCGAAAAGGAGAAGCCCAACCACATAAAGGTTAATATTGCCATGAGATGTGCAACACATCACTAAGAGGGAGCAACTCCGTGACGTCGCACAGCAACGAGCGGCAAAGAATAATTGAAATACTTTTTGTTTTTGCCTATTTTTAAATATAATTTCCTAATTATGGAAGGCCTGTGCGCCTGCAACGCGGAAACAGAGCAAACCAAAAATAAAAATAACAAACAATAACACGAGGAGATGCATCTCGCAAGAAAATCGAGATTGAATGATCAGGTATCTATTCAGATTGAGGTAGGGAGCAGTGAAGGAGGAGTAAAGAGAAGGGGAGGGTACCTTGTAGAAGAATTTGAATTTGAGCATCTGGTAGAATTCATAGGGATGGGCCATGAGCTCCTGAGCCTTCTTGACGTAGTGGGGGAAGAGCCACTTGAAGCCGAGCAGGCCGACCGCGACGGCGATCCACACGCCCAGACGCCCGACGCCGTTGTGGCCATCGATGGCCGTGTTGGCGAAGAGGCCGAGGCCGTGGTGGTGGATGTCGGCCTCCTTGAGGTTGTTCTCGTTGGAGGTGCGCTCGACGAGGCTGGCCGCCTCTTGGGCGCTGCCCAGCCTAGCCGTGTCGTCGTGGCCATCGACGTTCTTGAAGGTTTCGATGCCCTTGACCATGTACATCTCCTCGGCGGCACCGGCAGCCGACACGGTGCAGTAGGCCCAGAAGACGAACTCGAGGAGGCAGATGAGAAAGATGGAGACCGAGAACTTGCGCCACTGCGTCATCTCGGCGGGTGGGGATCGAAACACGAAGAAAGCTTTCTGCGCAGCGAAAAGGAGAGATCAGATGGAATTGACCCAATTTTACCCAAATTCGTGAATGTTGATCTCGAGATGGAAGTGGATTGAAGGTGGGCGAGCGTCGGAGGAGTAATAAGAGGTGTAAGGGAACAGAAGATGACGCACTTCCGGAGTGGGAGTGCGCGAAATGGAGAAAGAGCGAAGCGAGAAGAACGAAGCGACGAGGAAGAAGTCCTCGAGGAAAAAAGAAGAAGATTTGATGGAAAAGAGATCGAGCGAAAGACCTTCGCACGAAGATGAAGCACGGAACCGTACCTAGATGGGTTTGTGGCGGGCACTTGGAGAGAATAAGAAAGGCGGCAAAGAAGTATTACCTCCGACGCAATACCTGTGCCTGGCATTTACTGGCCAAAAACAACGGAGAGGACAAGGGTGGTGCTCGTCCATTGGTCAAATCTTATCGTTTTTGCGTCAGGCGGCATGCCAAGTATGCGGACGATTTAGATCTTTTATTCTTTTTTCATTTTGAAATTGTATTTATTGTTATTTTTGTGTGAAAGAGCAGATGAAGATTTGGGTCAAGCCAGTGCAAGAGGGGCGCTTCGCCATCACAGTTAATCGTGATGAAAAGGTACGCAGCTGCGGGCAGATGCTCAGATGGGAGAAGGTGATGTTTTGCGCAAGCATTGACTCCCCTCGGCAGATCGAGCAGGTGAAGGCCTCGATTGAGCGCGCCAAGGGCTTCGAGGCCAAGCGGCAGAAGTTGGTGTGGCGTGGTCGCGCCCTGCAGGACGACGCCACCGTGGCGAGCCTCAACCTCCATGAGAACGACCACCTCATCCTCCTCGTTCCTGTACTGCCCCCAATTCACAGCCCTTCAAAATCCGTCAGCCGTACTCAGTGCCTTGCCCCCCCCCCAACAGTTGGTGAAGGAGGAAGTGTTGGACCTCCCCTTCGAGGCCCCGTTCTTGACCGGCGCGGCCGCCCCAACCGCCGCCCCTGTCCCCACGCCCACGACACCGCCCGTGGCGCAGCCGCAGCCCATTGTTGCGCCCGTTCCTGCAGTGCGTCCCCCCCTCTACAATGCAGCCTGCTCGCCATCAAAGCTAACCAAACGCCTCGTCCAGGCTGTCGCGCCTCCTGTGGCCTTGGGCACGAGCCCCGGCGCCGCGCCGATTCCGATCCCGGGCGGAGGGCAGCTAGACCTTCAGCGGATGCTCATGGAGCTGGCCACCGCCTTTACCGCATCGACAGGTTCGGTCGCTCTCGCCCGCCACAGCGCAGCAGTGGACGTGGCCCCACCATCACCATCACCAACGTGCTGACCTCTCCCCCGCTCGTTGTGTGTGCGCCCATAGGCGGGCAGACTCCGCCTGGTGCCGTGCCGCCGATTCTCACGATCCCTCCGGTGGTTGGCGGCCCGTTTGCTGTGGGCTCGCCCTCGACTCCTACACCATCGACCCCACCTCAGCCCGCTGCGGTCCCTGCGCCCGCGCCCGTTGCGCCCCCGGCAGAGCCGGCCCTGCCCGAACCCAAGCCGGAGGACATACAGATGCTCACCGAGATGGGCTTCCCTGCGGAGAGGGCCAAGAAGGCGCTCTGGCTCCACAGGTGCGTTGGTGGTGTCGAAGTGGCCACCACCGTGTGCGCCGACTGTCGCTGCTAACGTGGGGTGCCTCATACACAGGATGAACCTCGAGGTGGCCATGGAGTGGCTGCTGATGCACTCAGAGGACCCCGACGCCGACGCGCCGCTGACCGCTGAGCAAAAGCGACAACTAGTAGCGATCTACGGCCCGAGTAAGTCCCCCCACAATCCATGGCTTCGGCTTACGCATCAGTCACGACTCTGGACTCTGCTCATTCGATGTTTCATTCCATTCGCGCTACCAGTGCAAACCATAGACCCGCGCGTGCAGCAAGCGATCGCGGCGAATGTGTGCACCTACGCCGTGACCGGCCCACACTACGCTTCGCAGGTACCCCCACCTGCCCTGCAGTGGCCATATGGGCTTCCCAATTTACCCGCCATGCCTTTTGCACGCGTACCAGACCTGGTACCAATGCTACACGTGCAATCTCTCTGGCAACGAAGGCTGCTGCGAGGCCTGCGCTCGGGTCTGCCACAAGGTTCGTGGCTGCTTCTTGGTTCCGTGTGGTGCCGTATCACTGCATCGAGCGCAAGAGCGAGGCCCAACATGCCAACCGCACTCTCCATCGTTTCTGACAGGGCCATCAACTCTCCCGACCTCGGACCTCGTCCAGCTTCTACTGCGACTGCGGCGCGGGCGTGCACAGCTTCAAGTGTCGCGCCCTTCGCGTGCCCACCGTCAGCAAGAGCAGCGACGCTTCGTGAGTGAGTCGTGTTGCTTGTGGATCTACGGCGGAAAAATTTTCACGAACATCCGAGCCGCCAATTAACAACGTGCGTTTGCACCAAAATATCCGATTGGCGGATATCTGCCATTTAAGGCAACATGCGTTCACACGTGTATTGTGGATCCACCAGATAGAGGCCGAGGGCCGCGGGCGCACGTGCATTTACGAAAAACACGAAAGACACAAGATTAAAGGTGCAATCAAAAATCAATTAGATCGATCAAAGGGTGAAGTGGCGAAGCAGTTCGCAGAGGACTGTGAGCTTGTGCTGCACACAAAATGGAAGTGCCGCGCGGGCGAGCGCGAGCGGCCACGTCACCATCAAAGAGGACCATCTTGCTGGGACTTCTCCTGATGGGGCTGTGCTGGGGTGCGGTGCCAGCACGAGCCGTCGTTGGCGCCGGCCCCGCCAGCCTCTCCTCCCTCTTCCGCTCCTGGCGCACAGCCTACCATTACGTCCGGTTCGCGTCACCCCTTTCCTCCCCTTCCATCTCCTTCGTTCTTTGTGCCCTTCGTTTTCGTTTTAGTTTTGCCAATTTTATTATTTTATTATTTATTTTATAAACAATTCCTTGGTGGACGACCGCTCATGTACAGTGCATAACAGGGACGACCTGGACGTTTCTGTGGCTGTAGCGACCAACCTCACGGCTGCCCTCACCCAGTTCGATGACGACCTGGTCAACTTCGCGGTGGCCGAATCGGTGGTGACGGACACCACGCTGCTCGCTCCCTTCGGCGGCCCGTTCGTGCAGCTGCCGCTCACGGCCAGCGCCATCGTGATGGGCTACCACCTGCCTCAGCTAAACGCCACCACCGACACGCTCGTGTTCGACCTGCCCACGCTCGCGCGAATCTGGCGCGGCGACATCACCCTGTGGAACGATTCGGCCATCGCCGCGCTCAATCCCGCCATTGCGCTCAAGCTTCCCGGCGCGCCGATCGAGCTCCTCTACAAGCGCATCGCCGATCCGCTGCGCGCCGACGTGACGGCGGCGTTCACCAAGGCGCTCTGTCACGACGCGGCCTTTGACGCGGCGTTCGAGGCTGCTGGTGGCTCGCTCTACGGCCTGCTCGGCGGCAGCGGCTACGCGGACAACAACGTGACGAACCGGAAGTCCCGCCTTCTGTCGGCGCCGTACACGCTGAGCTACTTCCGGCTGGTGGACACGATGGGCATGAGCTACTCGGTGATGAAGGACGCCAACGGCACCACGGTGGCGCCCAGCGCGACCACCGTGCAGAGCGCCCTGGCCTGGTACCGCACGACGGTGTTCGACAATCAGTTCGTGGCGGACATCAGCAACGGCGGAAACGGCAGCTGGCCGCTGACCTATCTCGCCGCGGTGGTGCTTGTGCCTTTGAACGCGAGCATAGCGACCAACTGCCCGCAGGTGAAGGACCTGTTGGACTACATCAGCTGGACCCAGGTACGCCGAGGCTAGATAGCCATTGGTGTGGATTGGTCATTAGTGTTGATGGGCATAAATTCACACATTGTGTGTCGTGTGTCGTGTCGTGTGCGGTTTTCCAGGTGAACGATTATGCGGTGACGTTGGCGCAGAATGAGGGCTTTGTGAGTCTGGACATTGCATACCGTCGCCGTTTGATGGACACGCTGGGCACGATCACCTGCGACAACGTGCGCGCCACTAGCTCGGCCTACGTCATCGGCCTCGGCGCGCCGCAGCCGGTCTACACAGCCTGGGCCGCCGAGTACCGGCAGAGCAATTTCAAGATGAAGTTCTTCACCGGCGATGCGCTCACCTCCACCAAGTACATGCAGACAGGTATGCCACTTGTCCGCTCAGAGTTGATTGAACTCGTCCTGTGGGAGAGTTCGTTAACGACGGTGAGTGTTTGTGGCTTCTTCTTCTTCTTCGTGGCCGTGTGAATGCAGGCGACATCGACTTCGGTTCGACGGTGGTGCCTCTGAGCGCAGAGACCCTAGAGCCCATGCCCGATGTGATCGCCGTCAAAGTGACCGCTCACGCCTACTGCTTCACCTACAACGTATGTTGCGGCCTCGGTCACTGTGCGTGTGTTGTGCGCTGTGTGTGTGTGAATCAGCTCTGAAACTGTGCTTCTGCGATAAACAGATCCCTGAGTTAGTTGGACAGCCGCCAATGAACCTCACCTGGGAAGTCGTGTCGGACATTTATCTCAACAAGGTAACATTTCCACGGCCGCGAGCCTCCCAGGCCTCTCGTTTGCTGAGTCGGTTGGTGGGGGTCAGGTCAAGAATTGGAACGACACGCGCATACGAGAGCTCAATCCGGCCGTGGCACACCTCTTGCCGAACCAGGACATTATGATCCCGGTGGTCACCACGGCGCAGACCTCCGTCCAGGCGGTCATGCAAACGCTCAGCGCCCGCGTGCCCGAGTTCAACACAATGGTGCGCTTCATTCACACATTTTACCTTTGCGACCGCACGCGCACTCAAGCTGACACCATCTTTTGGAACACACAAACACACAACACACACACACACGCACGCACACACGCACACACGCAGGTGGGTCCAGTTGCTCTGCCCACCTACCCGGTGGCCCAGCAGGACCCGAACCGAACCATCACCACCAGCGGGCTGGGCGCGATGCAGACCGCGCTCGACAACACGAAATACATCTTCTCCTGGTGGGTCCACTTCCTCACGCTCAACTCCGCGCCCACGCTCCAATTCGCACAGATCCCCAACGCCGAGGGCCGATACGTCACACCCAACGATGTCACCATCGTGTCGGCCATCACCAACCACCAGGGCAGTCCGACCGACCTGTTCATCATGCTGTGTACGTGTAGTTCTCACACTCGGCACGCAAGCCGCACACGCACATCTGATGTTGTGCTACACTAATACTAATAACAATAATGCAGCGCCGGGACCTGACAGCTATCCGATGGTGACGTTCAATGCGCTCATGGTGCGGTCGGAGACCCTGCCCGACCTGGCCAAGGCGCAGGCCCTCGTCGACTGGATTTATTGGACCCAAACCGACACCAACGCGAGGCAGATTGCCCGTTCGTACGTCGATTACGTCACACCGCACACACCGCACACACACCGCACACACCGCACAGGCTTTAGTTCGTATTCATTCTTATTTGCTCTCGGATGTATGATCGCAGAGGACATATGGTGGTGGCGTCCATGGCTCAAACGGCCAAGTCCGATCTGCTCGACCAGCTGGCAACGGTCACCTCGCAGGGCGATCCCGCGTTCTCCCTCGCCGGGTGCATCTATGAGGGCACCATCTGCGCCGACCAGGGCACCTGTGTCAACTCCACGTGCGTCTGTTATGCCGAGCGCGAGGGCGAGTACTGCGAGCGCAAGAAGAGTACGACATCACACACGCACACGCACACACACACGCACTCGCACGCGCACACAACACTGGGACCCACTCACGCGCGTGTTCCTCGTTGGTGCAGCCAACACGACGGCGCTGGGCGTGATCCTGGGCGTGGCGCTGGGCGCCGGCGTTCCGGGCCTCATTCTCCTTCTGGTGGCTGCCGTGGCGCTGGGCCTGGGCTGCTGGCTGCTGGGCCGGTCGCGCGGCCGGGGCCGGCAGGACTGGGAGATCGACTTCGACGAGCTCGAGATGGGCGACATCCTGGGCAGCGGCGGCTACGGCGAAGTCTACCGTGTAACGCTCCCTCTGCGCAGCTAGCGTGTCGTGACAGCTTTGAATTGTGGTTGGCTCACACGTATGATTTTTTCGACACATACAGGCAGTGGAAGGGGACCGACGTGGCGGTGAAGCTGATCGCCGCCGAGCAGGGCGTGCTCTCCAAGGAGATGCAGCGCGCCTTCAAGGACGAAGTGGAGGTGATGACCGCGCTGCGCCATCCGCACGTGGTGCTCTTCATGGCGGCGTGCACGCGGCCGCCGCGCATGTGCATCGTCATGGAGTTCATGGCCCTCGGCTCCCTTTTCGACGTACGCCCAGCCCCACACCACCCGACACATTGGAATGTGTCGGTACTGACACAAGAATGCATGGCTCCGTCGGTGGTGGTTGGTGTGCAGCTGATCCACAACGAGCTGATCTCCGATCTGCCGCTGCCCCTCATGGTGCGGCTGGCGCTGCAGGCGGCCAAGGGCATGCACTTCCTCCACTCGTCGGGCATCGTGCACCGCGACCTCAAGTCGCTCAACCTGCTGCTCGACGCCAAGTGGAACTTGAAGGTGAGCGACTTCGGCCTCACCCGCTTCAAGGGCGACCTCAAGAAGAACGCGCCGGCCCAGCAGCAGGGCAGCATCCACTGGATGGCGCCCGAAACTCTCTCGGAGCAGACCGGAGTCGACTACGTGCTGGCCGATGTGTACGCCTTCGGCATCATCCTCTGGGAGCTGCTCACCAGGTACCAGCCCGGACCTATTTTCTGTCGATCGGAGTTAAAATCGATCGCTCAGGCGCTCACCTTGCGCCCTCGTTCCCTTATTAGGGAGCAACCGTACGCCGGGCTCACGCCGGCTGCCATTGCCGTGGCGGTCATCAGGGACAACGCAAGGCCGGCCATAACCATGAGTACGTGCTCTGCATTTTTATCATGGGAGCGCCAATCACCGCTCTGGCCGGGTGTTTAACTCCGTGGCTGCTTGCAGGGTCGGTCGACCCGGACTACGAGAAGCTGATCACCGACTGCTGGCACCGCGACCCGAGCGTGCGTCCGACCTTCCTCGAGGTCATGACCCGCCTGTCGGCCATGATCGAAGAGGGCGGCGGCGGCGGCGGCACCTCGTCCTCCTCCTCCCGCGCCTCAAGTCGGGGCTACCTCAACCGTACCTACGCCTCTCCGCTACCCCTCTCTTTTCTGGGCCGTGGCCCCCGTCGGAGCTAAAATCTCTGCGTGCGTACTTGTCTTTCCGTAACTACAGAGAGCGGCCGGGCCTCGACGGCGAGCAGTCGGTCGACGACGGATGACGACGACAATGCGCGGATCCACTTGCCCGACCTGGTCGGGGGCGTGCCGCCGCCAGAGGGCGAGGTGGCGCTGGTGTTTACCGACATCGCCAAGGCGGCGTCGCTCTGGTCGACGTGCCCCAACGCCATGCGCGACGCCACGCTGCTCCACAACGCCCTGCTGCGCTCGCTGCTGGCCAAGCACCGGGGCTACGAGGCCATCTTCATCAAGGACAAGATTGTCGGCGAGGGCTCCTTCTGCATGGCCTTCTCCACCGTGGTCGACGCGCTTGCGTGGTGCGGCGACGTCCAGCGCAAGCTGATCCACGTCGACTGGCCGGAAGAGCTGCTGGACCAGGCCGACGTGGCCGAGGAGATCGGCGGCGTCGACGACCGGGTCATCTTCCGCGGGCTGCGGGTGCGGATGGGCGTGCACGTGGGAGTGCCCAAGCTGCGGCGGGACCCGATGTCGCGGCGGGTGGAGTACCTCGGGCCGCCGGTGGTGGCCGCGGCCCGGGTGACGGTGCTGGCCCAGGGCGGCCAGGTCCTGCTGACCCGCACGGCCTTCGAGCGGCTGCGCAACACTGACTTGGTCAAGGAGCGCCGACGCTTCGCGCGGCTCGGGGCCACCGAGCTGGGCGACGAGCCCGGCAAGACCGAGATCTTCGAGATGCGGGTGCGCGGACTCGAGCCGCGCTACTTTGGGGACTTTGGCGCGGCCGTTGCGGGCGACGCCGAGTCGTCGTCGAGCGACTACGACGAGTCGCGCGCCAGGAGGAGCAAGTACGGGAGCGATGTCGACGATGTCGACGACCTCGACGCCGACATCTCCGACCGGACAGTCGACCTGGAGAAGCTGGCCAGCGGGCTCGGCGAGGACACGTTTCTCACGGGCGCCAACCTGGTGCGGTGGGTCATCAGGTACGACGACATCCAGTTGGGCGACCAGATCGGCATCGGCTCGTACGGCGTCGTGTTCAAGGGTTCGTGGAAGGGCATCGACGTGGCGGTGAAGCGGTTCATCAAGCAGCGGCTCGACGAGCGGCACCTGCTGGAGTTCAGGGCCGAGGTGGCGTGCCTGTCGGAGATGCGGCATCCGAACATCGTACTGTTCATCGGGGCGTGCCTGCGCATGCCCAACCTGTGCCTGGTCACCGAGTGGGTCAAGCAGGGCTCCCTCAAGGCCCTCCTGTCGACCACCACCATCAAGCTCCCGTGGCAGATGAGGCTGCGCATGCTGCGGGACGCGGCGCGCGGCATGCACTACCTGCACACGCTCGAGCCGTGCATCATACACCGCGACCTCAAGACGTCGAACCTGCTGGTGGACGAGTCGTGGAACGTCAAGGTGGCCGACTTCGGCTTCGCCCGCATCAAGGAGGAGAACATCACGATGACCCGGTGCGGCACGCCGGCGTGGACGGCACCGGAGGTGATCCGCGGCGAACACTACTCGGAGCTGGCCGACGTGTACAGCTTCGGGATCATCATGTGGGAGATGGCGACGAGGAAGCAGCCGTACGCGGGGCGCAACTTCATGGGCGTGACGCTGGACGTGCTCGAGGGCAAGCGGCCGCAGGTGCCCGCCGACTGCCCCGCCGACTACCGCGCGATGATGACCCAGTGCTGGAAGGGCAAGCCCAAGAAGCGACCGAGCATGGAGGAGGTCCTTCGATTCCTCAATTCGGCCCTGGGCGAGCTGTTCACCAAAGAAGACGATGAGAGTGTCTGACACGGCTGTATCGCAACATATAGATTTAAAAAACCTGGCTTATAGCTATGCAACGCCGACAGGGGGAGATCGCAGTAACGATTTATCTACACATAAACGCCCAAAAGGTAATAAATAATAAATGACAAAGAAGGCTCAGAGGCGTGGTTTGTTGACCATCGTGGTGGTGCGTGGGTCGGCCACGGTCTTGAAGTCGCCTGATCACCATCATTAGCGTTCACAAAGCTGGTGAAAGAGAGCAAGAGGAATAGGGAATAGAAAAAAGGCTACGGTACCATAGACTCGCTTGACGCCGTTGATGCACTTCATGTCCTTCATGTCGTTGGTGTTGACGGTGGAGAGTCGCCACTTCTTGGGCTCGTTCGCCTTCCACTCCGGCGAGTCCGGATCCAAACGCTTGGGAATGATCGCCTGCGCAGGCATTAGCAACACTGTGTGTGTTTGTGGTGTCTGTGTGTGTGTGTGTGTGTGAACCTTTTTGATGTCGCCCTGCGCAGAGAGGTAGCCCGCAATCCACAGGTCATCGGTGGTGAAGCACTCAGAAGGCAGATCGTTCTTGAGCTTGGCCGAGTCGAACCACGACACGCGATAAGCGTTACCGCAGCACGCTTGCAATACGTCCACCTGCACGCGTTCGCGGAGGAGACGAGACGGTCAGGCAAAAGTAAGGCATGTATCCATCTATGAGACACTTGCCCGGCATCTCCTTCCTACGAGTTGAATCGTGGCAGCGGCAACAACATACCATCGTGCCAGCCGGCCCTCTTTGCATGTACGTCAAATAGACGGGAACGACACCTGGCGGTGAACGAAAGGGAAAGCGACACAATGAGTGTCCCGTGTTGCGCACCAGTTGCACCCAGGAGAGGTGGGAGGAGGAGAGTGGACGCACCCATGGGCGGCGGCACCCACATGAAGCCCCACCCGCACACTCCGAACGCAGTATCCGAGTAGTGCTCCATGTACCTGCACCACACAACGGCCGTAAATAAAGTGATTTTATTTATTTTGTTATTATTAATCATTTTTAATTTAATTGTTGATTAAAAAAGCAGCTGGTTGGGAGCTTCATCAACGCGAGGAGAGCGAACGTACCAGGCGAGGTACTTGACGGTGTCGGGCGGATAGACTTGATCGTCATCTACGGTGATGATGATGGTGTCGGGATCGCCTTTCTCCTCGGCCAGCACGGCAGGCAGCAGCTTGGTCAGCGGCCCCACGTCCTGACAGCGGTTGACAGTGATGCCTGTGGGGAACACGATGTGGTGCTTTGCGATCTCTTCATCATAGCTCATGTTGTTCCTCCGATTGCGGCCCTCCGGGATGTTGAGGTAGATCTTGTCCGCAGGCAACGATTGGGCCAGCAGCGAATCCAACGCGGGGCGAAGCAGCGGCAGATGATGAGGCATGGTCGTGAGGGTGAGCACGACGCGCGATTTGGGCTTCCACCCCTCGGGCGGCTCCCCGATGGCGCCTTGGGCTCCGAAGGTGTGCTTCATGTAGGGCGGAGGGTAGGGCATCGTGTACATGGAGACGAAGAGCGGGTTGACCGTGCCCCAGACGAGGATGGTCTTGTAGTAGACGAGCAAGATGCCGGCCAAGATCATGCCAAGGAAAATCAATCGCCAGGTCCAGGTCATCTCGTGCACCGTTCGTCGCAGATTGTGCACAAGCTTGGGCACAGCCTGGGGCACGCCGCGACTGAAGTCTATCTCCCTCATCTTTGCGTTCCAGATTCAAGATGGACGAGGTAAACAATCCACGTGTGATCTGCCACCTCGACAGCTCCCTTACGCCCATATTTTTATTAACTCAGAAAAACATAAAACATAAAAATATACAATTTTATTTTCAATTAGTCGTTTCCTGGTTTCTGGAGGTCTTTCGGCTCACGCGTCAACAACACAAAGATGGGTTACAACAAGGTGAGTGTGCTGCTGGTTCTGTGGGCGCTTGCTGCCGTGGTTGTCGTCCACGTCGCGGCTGCGACTGGTGGCGAAGCAGAGAGCCTCCTGGGCGGCGACGGTGGCGGAGGCAGGTGCAACTCAACCGCCGAGTGCAACGACCATGGCCACTGCGTCGCCAGCACCGCCGCAGGCCTCCAGCAAGACTTCCTCAACTCCAACGCCACTGGGGTCTGCCACTGCAACTCTCGCTACGCAGGTACAACCCCCCCCCAACATCACATCATCTTTATCTGCACCTTCTACATTTTTTCTGAACACTGTTCTGTTTTGGTTGTCAGGGAAGTGGTGCGAACACAAGCGCAAGAACAAGCTCGAGGCATTCCTGCTGTCCATCTTGATTGGTAGTACCGGGGCTGACCGCTTCTACCTCGGCTTCATTGGCGTATGTGCCTTCTTAGAGAGAGGAGCAATCTGCCAACAACAGCTTACTCTAACCAACACACACAACACGATAACAACAACTGTGCAGCTTGGGGTGGCTAAGCTTCTGCTCAACGTGCTGGCCTGTGTTCCCGCCTGTATCGGGTCCTGTCTGGGCACCTGCTGTGGTTTTGCCAGGTGCGCAAATAGCGTGATGGCGATGATGCTGGAGTGATCGCTTGTTGACGCCACAACCCTCGCGTCCATGCTACCGTGCGTGCAGACGCAGGACGGAGTACGTGGGAATCGGCGACGACTATGGCGAAGGGCTGACGTGCTCCTCCCTGTTCTCCATCGGAGGGTCGTGCCTCACCTGCTGCATGTCCCTCGGCAGCCTGGCCTGGTGGCTCACCGACTGGATTCTCATCCTCAAAGGCTCGTTCCCAACGATGATCGCACACACACAACCACCTCATCAACTAACATCCTCTGTTGAACTGCGCGCTCTCTTGCCACAGGCGAGCTGGGGGACTACGACGGCTACAGCCTGTACGACAACATGTAACTCGATCTCCACAGGGAACTGTTTATTATTTTAATTATTATTTAGTTGTAATAAAGTCGGCCTTTAGGAAAATTACTATGTTCTTTTTCCATTTTATGATTATTGTCAAAATAAAATGGAAGAGGAGCAGAGGGTGGACGGGGTGCAGCTGGAGCTCTTCGCTCGGGCGGTGCTGGAGAAGGCCGGGTGTGAGGTGCCCTCGGCTGAGGCCGTGGCCTGGTCGCTCACAGAGGGCTCCCTACGCGGCGTCGACTCTCATGGTGCGTTACCCCTCCTCTCACAGTGCCCATGGGCTGAGTGTGGCTGTGCTCCCCCCCCTCTCACCAGGCATTCGGCTGCTCCCACACTACGTTGAGGTACGTGCGTGAGTGGCGCTGCTGCGTGGACCTTTAGGGGGGGGCTGAGTGTGGCGGTGTAGAACCTGGTCCACGGCGGCATCAATGGGAAGCCCAACATGACCTGGTCCTCGACCTACCCTGCCTTCGTGGTGCTCGACGCCGGTAAGCGGTTCTCTCTGTGTGTCGTTCCATGTCCCGCCAGTGTGCGGCTAGCCACTGACGACACACGACACACACGACACACACGACACACACGACACACACGACACACACGACCACGACACAACGACACACACGACATGCACGACACACACGACGCACGCACACAGACCACGCATTCGGCGCAGCGGCCGGGTTCAAGGCCATTGACATCGGCATCGAAAGAGCGCAGCAGTACGGCGTAGCCGCAGTGGGCGTCATTAACTCCACGTAAGTCCTTTCTCCGCCTTACGGATGAGCGACTTGCTCCCTCTCTCCTCGCCGTCGTGGTACGCTGACCTGTGGTGGCGCTTACTTTTCGTCAGGCATCCGGGTATGATGGCGTCGTACGTGCTACGCGCAGCTGCGCAGGGCTACCTGGCCTTCGCTTTCACCAACACCGGACCCAAGATCCTCTCTCACAACGGTACCTATGATCGTCGCTTCGTCTTCTTCAACCCATCCCGAGAGGCAATGTAACTGTCGGCCCGATCGGCAATCAGGAAAGCAGCCGTACTTTGGGACGAACCCGATAGCGTTCGCCTGCCCGCGGCTGGAGAAAGAGCCGTTCTGCCTCGACATGGCCACCAGCATGATTCCCTGGAACAAGGTCGAGGCAGCCAGGAAGACCGGCAAACAGTAACAACCACCTGATCTTCAGCACACGCACACGCACACGCACACGCACACGCACACGCACACGCACACGCATCGCACACCCACGCGCAAGCAAATCACTGGTCGGTCGGGCCGCAGATTGCCCGAGGGCACGGTGGCGGATGAAGAGGGCAATCCCACAACGGACCCGCACGTCGCGTCGTCTTTGCTGGCCGCCGGCAGTTACAAGGTAGTCCTCGCTCTCTTCTCGCCCAGGGCTTGGGTTTGGGCCGTACGACGCGAGAGCTTGACCTGTTTCCCTACCGGTCGGGCAGGGCTTCGGCCTGGCCGCGATGGTCGAGTTGCTTTGTACCGCCCTGCTGGGCATGGCCTTCGGTCACCACACCGTGCAGATGTACGGGCCAAGTACGACCACCCTCTCGCCACCGGGCAGCGCAAGTGGACCA
Organism: Acanthamoeba castellanii str. Neff; assembly: GCF_000313135.1. Taxonomy (NCBI): domain Eukaryota; phylum Discosea; order Longamoebia; family Acanthamoebidae; genus Acanthamoeba; species Acanthamoeba castellanii. The sequence goes on from NW_004457431.1 coordinate 316,352, forward strand.
GCAGCGGGGGCTGAGCTGTGCGTTGACGCGTGTCTGGTGATCAGCGTCGGATATGAGCGAGAAGCGGCGACTGGGCCAGTTCTATCTGGTGGCCCGCTGCGATGCCTGCGTCTCTTTGCCTCAGTTCCTGCAAGTACGCAATGCCGATGGCTCTCTCTTGATGACCAGCGATCATATTCCTGTGGGCCGCATTCAAACTCTCGCTCCCGCGCATCAACAGGCCGTACAGCAGATGACGAACGAGGTGCGCAGCGAACCGCCCAAGGAAAGCGCGGTGATGCTTCCCAACGACCCCGAGATCAAAGTCGAAGTTGTCAGGCGGCAGCACGGCGTACGTCGACTTCTCCACCTCTTTGCTCATCATCTCATCATATCTCGACGCTCTACGTATTGCGACAGAGCTCGACCTCACCACTCTCCCCCGCTTTCCGTCCGTTGCGAACAGATCCCGTTGGACGAGGTGGTGTTGGGCGAGCTGGTGGCTCTGGGGCGTCGCTTCTCCGTTCCCTTCCCACCGCTCCTCTCTTCTTCCTCCTCTACTGCCAAATTGTGAAGACGAAGACATGAAGAAGGAGACGAAGACGAAGAAAGGCGAACAAAAGTGACTCGGGTTGCGGACATGTACAGGAGGAGCGCAAGAGGAAGAGAGAACGAGAGAGAATATGGTTGACCTCTGCCAACTGACGATGAGAGCGAAGGCGGCAACGACCGTCCGGATCGCGCGCAGTCTAACTGCGCGTGCGGGGGACGCCGAGAGAGCCGGAAAGAGGAAAGAGGAAAGAGGAGGAGAGCGGCCCGGGCTACGAGGCCGAGCTGGACCCCGGGGAGCTGGGAGGCACCCCGCTGGCCTTGTGCAGCGCCCTGCACTCGTCGCTCTTCAGATATCTCGGGAACGCATTCTCCTGCAGGCCGCCCACCAGTCAGCTTCCACGCGCACGACACGACACGACACGCACACGGGTCGAGGGGTACCTTGAGGAAGGAGTAGATGTGCTTCTGGAGGGCTTCGAAGAAGTTGTTCTTGACCTTGCCGGTCTTGTTGGCCAGGATGTAGGTGAGCTTCTTGCGCTCCTCGGCGTCGATGGAGGCGAGCTCGAGCTCGGCCTCGGTGGTGAGGTACTTGTTATAAATATTGTTGGCCTGGCTGAGGATGTCCTGCTTCCGCTTGAGCCGCTTGAAGGCCTCCACGTCGAGGTAGAACAGGATGTTCTCCACCGAGTAGTCGTGCACCATGAAGTCGATGAACGAGTGCAGGCCCAGCTCCTCGCCCAGCAGCTCCTCGATCGTATTGGGACCGTGATGAGTGCCCTGCACAACAACAACAACAACAACAACAGCCGATGAGCCCAAGCTCACATGTGGACGTGGAGCTTCGAATGCGCAGAAGGTACCTGAATAGACGTGGATCTTGATTTGGACCCGGCTTGTGGCTTCACCACCACCAGCGCCTTGTCCTCGAACACCGAGCACTTCGTTATGCACTTGGCGCACCACGGTTTACCCTGTGGTGTCGGCAAGCAAGCGATGAGAGGCTCGTCATGTCGTACACGGCACACACACGGCACATACACACATACGAGCCGAGAGAGAGGTGAGCCGCGTGCGTACCTGCTTCTTGTAGAGCTTGCCACGCTTCCGCTGAATGGGCAGCCTGCAGGAGGGGCACTTCAGGATGCACTTCCTGTGGAACCGCTGCACCACGCCGTCGCGTTCGATGACCATCTCCGCCTCGCCGTCCTCCTTGTCCTCCTGGCCAGCGCTCGTCGTCCCGCCGCCTCCGCCTCCGCCGCCGCCTGTCTTCTCCCTCGACTCGTCGCCGCTGGCAAATAGCGGCGGGTTGACGTTAATGTTTTCCTTGTTGTGCTGGATGCTGGCCAGGCCGCTGTTGCTGCCATTGTCCCCGGCTGAGGTGGGGCCGGCGGCGCAGCTGGCGCCGTTATTGTTACTGTTGCCGTTGCTGTGGGTGCGCAGCCTTCCGTGCTTGCCGCCCGTCACCGGGATGAGGGGCAGATTGCAGCCGTCGCACTGCGGCAAGCACTCCACACACACCGTCTTTCCATCCTGTGTGGCACACATCAGTCCCCGGGGCGTCTTGAGGTGGGCGATCGTGCTGGTGTACGGCATGCATGCATGCATGGGATTAGGCGGTGTACCTTCAACTCATAGAAGCGCGGCCGAAGACATGATGAACAGAAGAAGCAGTCGATATGGTGCTTGTTGCCGTTCACGAACACGTAGTTGCCGTCCTGCAGAGATGGGTCAGCCAGCTATCGCCCACACGCGCTGCGCCTAGTTGGTGCGACGATACCTTGGCTATCACCTCAGCGCACGTTCCGCACTTGGAGCGAGCGTTGGGATTACCTGCAGCCAATGTCCGATGACATCAGCACACACAGCAGTGAGTGGAGCGTGATTGCGAACAGCGAATAAGAGACCATAAAAGGACATAATAAAACCATATAAAGAGAAGAGAGAGGAAAACACGTTTGGCTGGAATGTGTTCTGTAATGTGAAAACACATTCACAACATACGCGGCGACTAATCTACCGCGTGTGCGAGTCCGTCCGCGACAAAGTGGCACAGACCGAGGCAGAGAGAGAGAGAGAGAGAGGGAAGTGTGGGACTGGTGCGGTGGAGTGGTACCTTTGTCGCTGCTGCCCTTGGTCTTCTTCCTCATGCGCGGTCGGTCCTTGGGCGTCTCGTCATCCGACGACAGGGACGACAGGGACCCCGACAGCGGGTGCTGCTGCAGCTGCTGCAGCTGTGTGGTGCGCCGGGGCGAGAGCATGGCCGAGCTGGAGGACATGGCCATCATCCGGCCCTCGCCGCCGTCGCCCGCGTTGCTGTTGTTGGTGCTGCTGTTGTTGTTCTTGTGTGGACTGAAGCGCGGGTGCTTGTCCTTGCGGCTCTTCTCCTTGGCGTCCTTGTCCTTCTGTCGCTTGGGCTTGGGTCGGATCGTGTTGCCGGCGCTGTCGAGCTCGAACGAGAGACTGCGGTAGAAGGTGCCGTGTGGACGCAGGCTCGCGCCCCAGGGTGCCATCCCTCGGCGCACGGTCTCGAACGGCGACGGGGAGGGCGAGGGCGAGGGCGACGAGCTCGCGTTCGTGACCACCACCGGCGGCCGGCGCTTGCTCGACGGCGACGAGCTGCCGCGCATGGAGCCAACGACGTTGTGGCCGCGCAGGGTGATGTCGACGTCGGACACGTCCGAATCGTCCCACACCGTCACGGCCTTGCGCCCGCGTCCACCGCCGCCGCCACCGCCACCGCCGCCGCGGTCGCTTCGTATCGTGTAGTCGCCCTCCGTGGCCGACGAGAAGCAGTCCGCGGTGTCGAGGTCCGACGTGTTGTTCGAGGTCGACCGATCGTCGGCGTCTTGGTCGTCGGGCGCCATTGTGCCGGTCGACAGTCGCCCGATGAAGGTAGAGGCGAGCTGGTTCATGCTGTGCATGAGCATCATGGTCGTCTCCCGCCGTGCGCGCGAGCTCTCGACGCACCGCGTGTGCCAGTAGCGCGCGCCGCCGCCGAGCTGGCAGTACTGCTCGGACATGATGTCGACCTTCTCTGCGCAGTAGAGGCATAGATGGATGACTCCAGATGAAGACAAGGGTGCCGCGGCTTTTGGTTGCTTGCCGCCGGTGGTGGTTGGAGATGAGGGAGGGGCGGATGTTGAAGATTTGAGCGGGGGGGAAGCAAGATGGCCAGAAGATGAGAGGGAAAGACTGAACGAAGAAGAGGAGGTGGGGGAGGCCATTTTGGTTGGGGGCTGCTGGTCCAACTGGAGTTCCATCTGACTCTTGCCCGACGGCGACGAAGATCCAGCCAGCAGCTTCTTCATCTTCAACGAGGTGTGTCGAGCTCTATTTACACCGATTTAAATCGAGCGCAACGCGACGATGCTGTACTTTGTTCGATGAAGAATCGTTTATGGTTCCTCTGTTATGTTCCTCGGTTGGCAATGCAGAAGAGGAATGTAGCTGACCGACCACCTTCGCTTCCTGTCTTTCCTTAGTAACCAAGAGCCACGGTCAAAGCCAAAGCTTCGGTGCTGCGTCGCTGTTTGGCGCAAAAAAGTGCACGAGCACAAGAGCAAGACACGACACTCGAGAGCAGCATGTCAAACTCGCGCGAGAGAGTTTTGGAGAGCCGTGTCACAACATCAAGCATCATGTCGAGAAGACGCAGGGTCACAGAGCTCTCGTAGCGGAGGACGGGGATGGCTGGAACGAACACGCTGTGCTTTCGCCTAGTTGCATATTTTACATTCCACAGCCGTTGCAAAGGGGGTTGCGCACAGGTTGGGGCTGGTCCATCATCATGGCTACGACACACGCACGGCACGGCGGTAGGGAAGCGTTGTGGCGCGACGGTGTGGATGCTGAGGAGGAAGTCGACGAGGAGGACATGCGAGCGACCAAGAGCAGCGTGCAGGACGATGAGGAGTACTCGGAGCACGCTCTGCTGGACCGAGATAATGGCTTTACCCCTAGCACGCCCCCTTCCTCATCTTTCGGTGCGTCTGTCACCATTCGATGAGGAAGTAGAACGCATCGGGAACGGTTGGTTCCAGTACACGGTACACCCCCCCCCAATTATTTTTTTTCTTATTTTCCTTTTCCTGAGCCGCTGGGGTGCCCTTGACCCACCAGGCCATATCGCTACTCGGGTTGGGCAACGCATCGGATGCTGTGGAACTGCTGGCCATCTCCTACATTCTGCCCGAGCTCCCGGACATCACCTCGGCACAGAAGGGTCCGTTTGTTTGAGGTTTGTGCGAGCGGCCGCATGCGCGAGTGTGCGTTGCACTAACGTGCATACGATTGCGCCACCGCCCTCAGGAGCTCTGTCGGCAGCCATGTTTGGCGGGATGCTGGTGGGAGGAATGGTGGCCGGCCTGCTGAGCGATCGCCTGGGCCGCAAGCCCTGCCTCCTCGCGTCCCTCTTCATCAACGCCTTCTTCGGCCTGGCTTCTGCCTTCGCGCCAAACTGGGTATTCCTTTTATTGCTGCAACAGCACTTGGGCCATCATGCGCGCAGTACATCTGATTTTGTCTGCGTTTTGTGCCGCAGGTGATGTTGGTCGTGTTTCGAGTCCTGTCGGGCGTGGGAGTGGGCGGGTCAGTGCCCAGCGTGTGGACGATGGCCACGGAGATCCTTCCGCTTCATCGACGGGGCTTTTACATCACCATCGTCGCCTGGTACGTGACGATGATTTCAGTTCGTTCTATGTCTCTTCCCTGCTCTGAATCTTACGCCTGCCACACACACACACACACACACACACACACACACACACACACACACACACACACACACACAACTCATCAAACAGGTGGTGGATGGTCGGAACGATCGGTACGGCCGGCCTTGCGTGGATCATGCTCGGTGCGCTTGACCTTTCCTGGCGATGGTTTGCGGGAGCCTGCGCCATCCCATCGCTCGTCTGCGGCGTACTCTCGATTTTCGTGCTCCCCGGTGCGTTAACGCCCTATCGCCCCCTCTCGCGGGCTGGCTGGCACTGGCGCTGACGCACGTCCTTGCGCGCCGCAGAGAGTCCGCGCTTCTTTTTGATCACACGGTCCTATGCGGAGGCGATCCACGTGTTGGATTGGATAAGCAGGACCAACGGCAAGGGTCCGTGCCGGCTCACCGAAGACGACCTCCTGCGCCAGGAGAAAGCGGACCCCGACACCGACGACGCTGGCGAATACGCCGACGACGAAGTGGCGGTAGCCTCGCCGCACGTCGAGAAGCGGCTGCGTGTGAAAGAGGAGCGCGTGGTCCATGACCACCACTTCGAGCCCACCAGCGCTTCGTCTTCGTCCTCGGCTCGACGTAAGCAGCGGACGACTCCCAAGGCCCTGCTGGCCCCGCTCTACGACCTGCTCCATCCGTCGATCGCCCGCACCACCGTGCTCCTCACCATCATCTGGTGGGCGCTCAACTTTGGGTGGTACGGCCTCACCCTCTGGCTGCCCACCCTCTTCGCCAAGGTACGCCCCACCCCGCAGGCTGGTGCGATGTGGTGGTACAGGCATACGTCTAACATGCGTGCTCGCTGTGCAATACGTAGGTGGGCTTCGCGGTGGACATCTATCAGGACACCTTCTTGGTGTCGGCATCCAACCTGCCGGGCAATATCATGGTCTCGCTCATCATCGACCGGGTGGGCCGCAAGAACCTGCTGGGCTCCACGCTCGTGATCTCCACTTGCCTCGTGGTGGTGCTGGCCTTTGCGCAGGAGTCCAAGGTCGCGGTGGTGACTCGCCTGCGTGTTCAACGCCATCTCCTGCGGCTGCTGGAACACGCTCGACTGCCTCTCGACCGAGTCCTTCCCCACCAAGCAACGCACCACCGCCATGGGCGTACTGACGTCGAGCGGTCGTCTGGCGGCCCTGACGGCGCAGTTCGTGAACGGGGCGCTCATCGATTCGTCCGTGTTCCTGCTCCTGATCGTGACCAGCGCCAACCTGATCGTGGGCGCGGGGGCCGCCTTCTTCCTCGTCGACACGGCCCATCGCCGACTGGCCGACGACGTGCGCGTCATCAACGAAGAAGACGACCCGGAGAAGAGGGACGACCCCATCATCCTCCACAGCCCCCATCGATCGTGATGAACTGTTGAACAGCTCTAGCGCAGACGACCGACCAATTTGAATGAAGCACGACCCAAGCGGTACTAATACCGCTCGCTTTTATTTACATGGTGCACACTCAAGGTGGTGGTGGTGGTTATCATCTGGTGAATATCTCCAGGTGGTTACCACCACGCCCTGTCCTTCTCCTCCTTGACAAGGTCGAAGAGGAGGAACTCGACTCGCTTGTCATCCTCGTCGTTGCCGCCGACGAGATGCAGGCGCGTGCCGGCCTTGACGTAGGCGCCGTCGCCGGCCTCGAGCACGAGCTCCTCGTCGTTGCGGTCGTCGATCAGTCGCAGGCGGCCGCCGGTGTCGCACACGTGAAGGTAGCCGCACCGCTCCGGGCCGAATTTGTACGACACCGCCTCGTCCCTGGCCAGCAGCGACGCGAAGACCTGCGCGTTCTGGTTGACCACGACTGGCGCCTTCTTCTCGGTGTCGTCGTTGTCGTCCTTCTTGTTGCTGTCGCCGTGGTACTTGGAGCTGACGATGAGGCAGAGCCTGCCCTGCTTCTCGTCATCGGTGAAGTGGACGGTCTGGTAGCTGGGCTTGAGGTCCTGCTGGTCGGGCTTGAACCACACCTGCAGGAAGTGGACCGGCTTCGTGGGCGAGTGGTTGTACTCGCTGTGCATGATGCCGCTGCCGGCCGACGTGAACTGAACCCCGCCGCGCTTGATCTCCTCCTCGTTGTCCAGCGTGTCCTGGTGCTTGAGGCTGCCCGAAATCACGTAGCTGAAGATCTCATAGTTGCTGTGCGGGTGCGCGCCGAAACCCTGTCGTTTGAGAATGAATGAACACATATGTGGTAAGTGGAAAGCCTTGGAAGGTCGAACAAAGAGTAAGCGGACGAGGTACCTCGCCGCCGGTGACGCGATCCTCGTTGAGCACGCGGAGGCTGGACCAGCCGGCGAAGTGCGCGTTGTAGTACATGGCGAACGAGAAGGTGTGGTAGGTGTTCAGCCATCCGTGGTTGGCGTGGCCCCTGTCCTGCGACTTGCGGACCTTGATGTTCTTGGCGAGGCTGCTCATGTTATTGGCGAGTGTGGTGAGTGTTGCTGCTGGTTGTTGGTGTGGCAATGGGCACCTGAGCTTTTGTGGTAGGCCCGGGCCGAGACCGGGCCGAAACCGGGCCGAACAGAAGTTGCTGTTCGTTGCTCTGGGCTTGGCATTTTTATCATTTTTAGAATTCCTTTATGTTAACCGCGAATAAAACCGATGCAGCACAGGATTCTAAAAAAATGTGGTCGTGCAGCCAAAGAGCCTTGCTCAGCGAACAAAGACGGAGCGGATGAGGGACAGCAGCTGCGGGTGGTCTCGCTTGAGATCGGAGACGGAGCGTTCGGCTCTGGTGTGAGAGCAGGTGGCGGGCGGGACGAAGAGCGACGGAGGGATGGACGCCGGCTTCAGGTTCGACCACCAGGTGAATGCATACTCCAACGACTCGGCGGTTTGGCCCTGCAGGCGACAGCGCGGACACAAGGGTACGGTGAGCTGCGACTCGCGCAAGTCGAACGATAGAGTGGAATGCGACGCACGCGGGCCATGGTGAAGGCGATGGGGATGCAACGGGTCTTGTCGCTCTGCAACATCTGGAGGATGAAGTTGCCCGGGTGGCCCGACATGGTCCACTGGCTGGCCTTCTCGGTGCCCACGATGATGAGGCCCTTGTAGTTCCAGTCCGTGGCATTGGTGCAGTAGCGCTGGAAGCACGGGACGTCTGCAAAGCGAACACATGATTGGTGATGTTGTGGACTTATAAACCAACCAAGCCACGCATGCCCTCAACGTGGAGTAGTGGTACCTGCGGTGCACTGGATGGACGTGCACTTGTGGGTGCCATCAGTTACGTTGACCACATAGACCCCCGTCTGCGCCGGAGGGCCACCAAGTCGCAGCGTAAGCACCACACCCAACGAGGAGTGCCCGTCGGCACCAACAGCATGTGATGTCCGGGTGCGTACCGGTAGGCTGTACACTTGGTAGGTGTCGTTGCCAAACATAACAAGGGCGTACGAGCCCTGCTGTTCATCGTAGTATCCATTTCCAATCTGCGCATTAGGAGCTCCTACGGGCGTCAAAAGCCGACGGATTCCTTCGTTAGTGCCGTTTCGTCATGTGCTGAATCGAATGAACCAAAAGATGAAGTCAAGATTAGCGGATCAAAGGGGGACGGCGAACCGGCGACGTTGGTGAAGGATTCGATACGGAAGGAGAACGACGCCGGAGCGCAGCAGTGAGGGTCGTCGCCCAATGCCACCGAAGCCAAGCTCAATAAAAGAACCACCACCAGAGGTTGGAACCTCATCTTCGTTTTCGTTCTTTTTGTGGCCTCATTTCGCTTTCGTTTTCTCTCATTGGTCGCACTTTTCCCGGTTTTTCTTTGGCACACATAAGGGCCAATAGCCGCCGTGTGCCCACTTCTCGTCTCTTTTCTTCTTGGTTGAACCAACCCGGTTGTGGCTGGCCTCTGCCCAGTTGCTTACAAGCACGAATGAAGCTCACAACAGAAAGGCTGCTCCTCGCTGCGGCGCTCTTGCTGGTGCTGGCCTGTGCGGCACCGCGGCAATGCGCCGGACTGCCTTGGGAAGAGGCCCAGCGCGTGCTGTACAACCAGCAGCTACTACGGAGTGGTGGTGGCAACGGCGCGGCCACGGTGAGCAAGCGCGACCTCATCCTCGACTTCCCCATGTGCCCCAACCACCCCCGTGCCGTCCCTCAAGCTTTCATCAACCAACGCGTACGCCTCGTGCCTTTCCTCCTTCACTTCCGGAAACTTGGCAGTTACCACACAAACCGGACATTGTTCAAATTGTTGCGGGACTCGCGTGCGTGTCGTGTCGTGTCGTGTCGTGTCGTGTCGTGTCGTGTCGTGTCGTGTCGTGTCGTGTCGTGTCGTGTCGTGTCGTGTCGTGTCGTGTCGTGTCGTGTCGTGTCGGGTGGTCGTTTTACAGTTCATGCCGGAGCGGCTGCGCGAGGCCATCAAGAACATCAGTGCTTCTTTCCAAACGGCAGCGCAGGCGAACGGGGTCCAAGCGCTGTCGGTGGGCATCGTGTACGACCAGGAGCTCGTGTGGGAGCAGGGCTACGGCCTCATCGACCCCTCCGACCCCTCCTCGTATGCGGCACAACTCCACCAACTTCCTTAAGGACCGCCACATTGCACCATGCCACTTACTCACACCCACGCGGGCGGACGCGCAGACAAGTGGACGCGAACACGATCTACCGCGTGGGATCGATCACCAAGCTGATCACCAACATCATGCTCTTCCAGCTGAGGGACCAGGGCAAGCTCTCGCTCGACGACCCCGTCAGCGTACGCCACTCCGATTCCAAGAACACGCACGCATGAACACATGTTTTTACCTCCGAAGACCACACCCACAGAAATACGTGCCGGAGTTGGTGTGGCCGACGCCCTTCAAGAACAACCCCGGCATCACCTGGCGCTCCCTCGCCGGTCAGATCAGGTACCACACACTACACACAAAGAGATTCGTGATAAACAAGAAACCACCACTAAACGTGATGGTGGCGACGGTAGTGGCCTGACGGGAGCGACACCCTGCAACTTTTTCACCATCTTGGAGCCCTTCCTGGGCGATGCATGCGAGATCTCCAACGCCGAGGCGTGGAAGCGCGTCACGGCCGATCCGGTGCGTGGTTCATGAACGCATTTCCCCGCGTGATAGGGGGTAACTGACCCCCAATAATTCTTCGCCAGCCGTCGGTGCCGATGTGGCAGGACCCGCATTACGCCGACGGGGCCTACGCCATCATCGGGCGCGCGCTAGAGTCCGTCGTGGGCATGTCCTACGAGGACTACATCACCCAGCACATCTTCAAGCCCCTCGGTAGCCCCCCCCCCCATCCCTAACGATCTCTCTTTGTCGAACCCCGCTCACTCCCTTTTTGTTTCCGCTTCGGTGCGAACCATCACACACACAGGAATGGACAGCTCGTTCTTGGCCTACAACTCGTGGTCGGACATGGCCAAGAGGGTGCCGCCGGGCAAGGTGGGCAATACCACCTTCCCGTCGTTTGTGGCGCACGCCGACCTCAACTGGGCACGCGCGACTGGCAACGTACCTCTGCGCCCACCGCTGTCCGCGTTACCCTGTATCCTCGCCCACCTCACTTTCGCGACGTTGTGGTGCTGCAGGTGTACTCCACAGTGAGGGACCTGGCCAAGCTGGCGTCGCTCTTTATGGTGGGCCAGGACGAGCGCAAGAACGTGCTGGGCATCTACTCTAGCACGCTGCGCGAGATGCTCACCCCGTCGTTCGTCAATGACGAGCAGGTAACGACCCCTGCCTGCCCATCCTGCATCGATGACCGGTCGCGGCGGTTGTTCGACTCACACCCCCAATCGCGCCTGCTTTCGGTTGCAGACGAGCGGGTACGGGTACCCGTTCGAGGTGTACCACAGCCGCGCCTTTGGCAAGGACATGCCGCCCTACTGGGTCCGCATCAAGGCCGGCATGATGCCGGGCTACTTCAGCGTGCTGGCCATGTTCCCCGAGGTCAAGACCGGTACGACCATCATTCCCGATCACGTGAGTACTGAGTGACCATTGGTGACGGTGTGCCACGTCTCTCCAGCGATGATCATGCAGACCAACAGCCTCATGATGCCGTGGGAGCAAATCGCCCTGCTGCTGCCGGCCATCGAGCAGACGCTGTGGGACCTGCAGCCGACCCCCAACAATCCGGGCAACCTCACGGCCTACGCGGGTACCTACGTGGCATCCGTTCTCGGCGGGTACGGACCCACACACACCATTTTAACTCCTATGATCGAACAATCGCGATCTCATCTCCCGCGTATGACCAGGTTCATGTCGGGCAATGTCACCGTGACGCCTGATCTGCCCAACCACCAGCTCCTCATCGCCTTTAGCCTCGCCGGTAACCTTGCCCGCGACCGCCTCTTGTTGGCGCTCACACACATGCGAGTACTCATTGGTGCCTGTTTGATGCACAGGAGTTGGCAGCGCACCGGCCAGTGTGGGCGCGTCGTTGGCCGTGTGGGAGCACGACAACACGTTCCGCATGCTGGGTCCGAACCCGGGCACCGCTGGCTGCATGTACGTCGAGACCGGTTACACCAACGTGCTAGTCCACTTCAAGGTAGGCGACCCCTCGTGGTTCGGCGGACCCACCCAGGTCGTGTCGTTCGAGGCGCCCACCGACCCCTTCTACGGCTGGGTCTTCACCAAGCAGTGAATGCAGCCCTCCTATTCAATTTTTATTTTATTTTATTTTATTTATTCACAATTAATTGTTTTCTTAAAATAAAGAAAATATGACAACTTTATCTTGACCTGCTCCTCCGGAGGCAGCAGCGGCAACAGCCGACAAGGCGGGCGCCTCAATTGCAGAGCGATGCGATTGGCGTATGGTGGCGAGGGCGACGCCTCGGCTTGTCCCAGACCAGTCGGTCAGCAGCAGTCACAAACTCAGTTCAACATGGTGCGCCAGGCGGAAGGGCACGTAGCGATACTCGGGATGGCCGTGTTGGTGGGCGCCTATCTCCTGCTCACCGCGCCGCCGGAGGGTCAGCCACGCTCCTCTTCCTCCGCGCTCTTCATCAGAAATGCGAAGATTTGGTCAGGGGAAGATGAATCGAATGATGAAGCGGATTCGATCTTGGTGATCGACGATTTGATCGTCGCCGTAGGTCTCGAATCATCTCCGGACATGCAGCGGCACCTCCGACAGCACTTCGGCACACTCCAAGTACGCACGCCACCTCCCGTTCCCTTATTACAATAATTATTTGTCTAAGAGAAGGAAATAGAAATGTTTAAATAAATAATAATATGCCTGTGTTGCAGGAGCTTGATGGAGAGGGGCGAATGCTGGTGGTGCCCGGCTTCATCGACAGCCACGTCCATTTCCTGATCAGCGGCTGCGGTCTCGCGTCGGTGCACCTCCGCGACGTGGCATCAAAGGCCAGCTTCATCGACCGCATCGCCCAGCACGCCCGCACGCGGCCCTCGGGCGCCTGGATCCGCGAGGGTGCGACCGAGATGCTCTCGACCGCAGCCAGAGTGGTGTTAGCTGATCGCGACACACGGCACGCACACGCACACGCACACGCACACGCACACGCACACGCACCACAGGTGATTGGGATCACGAGAAGTGGGGCGGTGAGCTGCCCACGCACGAGTGGATCGACGACGTGACGCCCGACCACTTCGTGTTCGTATGCCGGCTCGACGGCCACATGTGTCTCGCCAACGCGAAGGCCCTGGCCGCCGCGAACATCACCAAGGACTCGCCCGAGGTCGCGGGCGGCACCATCACCAGGTCAGTCCCACACCGTCGCCATCGCCATCGTCATCGACAGAACACACACACACACAACCGCTTTGACACGTAATCGGGTGCCACAGGGACCCCGTAACGGGCGAAACGACGGGCATTCTCAAGGACCGAGCCATGGAGCTGGTGTGGGCGGTCATCCCGAAGCCTTCCGATGAGGAAGAAGGTGAGTCCATCTTCATCTTAAGAGATGCGTGTGAATTGGTCCACTCATTATTGTGACTCTCACACACGCCACGCTGAATATCATCAGACGCCTGTTTGGAGGCGGCCATGTCGCATGTGCTCAAGCATGGCGTGACATCAATCCACCACATGGCGTACACATGGAACGACATTGCCGTGTTCAAAAGGTTCGGTTCAACACCATGGGCGATCGGGTTGGAGCGCGAGGCTGATGGTGTGAGGCCCATTGTCGCTGTTTATTGGGCTGCGCACAGGGCGTGGGAGAGGAAGAAGCTGCGCACGCGGATCTACGCCGCCGTGCCCCTTTCCTCGTGGGAGCAGCTGGCCGAAGAGAAGCAGCGACTCGGTAACTGCTGCAGGATTCAGGCGGGGATGAGTTTTGTGCTTTACTCACCTGCTCACCGCCGTCGATGCGCAGGGATTCCGGTGGAGCAGCGAACGTGGGGAGATGACTGGTTCCGCATGGGCAACCTCAAGGTTCACACTTCCGCCCAACAGGATCAATGGCCAAGCGTGTGCGTGTACGCGCTCAGTTGGTCACACTCACCTGGCTGGTGCTCTGCGGGGCTTCGCCGCACAGGCATTCGTGGACGGTTCGCTGGGTTCTCATACGGCCTACATGTTTGAGCCCTTCGCTGACACACCCGACCAGGGTACGAACCATGACCTTGGAAGCCCTCACTACCATCGCACCGCGCTTGGAGAAGCCTGCCTGATGCGATCCACTTGACTCAGATACGAGCCTGATGCTGGCTACCGAGGAGGAGCTGAGCGCCTGGACGCTGGGCGCTGACAAGTAGGTGCTCCCGCAGATGCACCTACCACGTGCACTTCCCAATTCTTCCTGTTCTCATCGATCGCGCCGGTAACAGGGCGGGGCTGCACCTCTCCATCCACGCGATCGGAGACAAGGCCAACCACCTCCTGCTCGATGCCTACGAGCGGCTCATCCAAATCAACGGCCAGAAGGACCGTCGCGTGCGCATCGAGCACGCCCAGCACCTGAGGTGCGCATTTGCGTGGCCGCAGGCCTGCCCCCAATCGCCGAATGCCTTACAAACCCTCATCACTGATTCGTTTGTTGCTTTATAGGGAGGAGGACCAGTTGCGCCTGGCCAAGATGGGCGTGATTGCGTCCATGCAGCCCTACCACGTCAGTGACGACGGCCGGTGGGCCGACCGAGTGCTCGGCCCCAAGAGGACCAAGGAGGTGCGTAACTACCCTGAAACGGTTATCGTGTGTGGTTAGTGTGGCTTAAAACGTGGTAATTGGGTACGGGGGGGGGAGCCCAGGCTTGGCCGTTCCGCTCGCTCATGGACAAGAACGTCACCCTCGCCTTCGGTAGCGATTGGTTCGTGGCACCGCCCGTGCCCGTGCTGGGCATCGGCGCCGCTGCCACGCGACTCACCCTCCAGCAGATCGAAGACCTCGACATCCACCAGCAGCGACAGCACGCATCGGTATATATATTGATACTCGCAACCACATCCGGCCGCGTGCGTTACTTTCGCCTTTGGCTTGGCTAACCCACGATGACGGTCGTGCACTGTGTGGCCAGGACGTTGACACCGCCAAAGCGGACTGGCAGGACGGATGGGTGCCCGAGCAGAAGATAACCGTGCGAGAAGCCCTCCGCGCCTACACTGTTCACGGTACGGACCCAATGAGAGTGTGTGAGTTAGGCCATCAACCAATCAATCAATTGTTGTTGATGGGTACTACAACTACTTGCAGGTGCGTACGCTTCGTTCGAGGAGGACAAGAAAGGCCGCATTCGCCCGGGCATGCTGGCCGACTTGGTGCTGCTCGACCGCGACATCACCCAGGCCGACACCAAGCCTCATGGGTCGATGCAGCCGCGCGACGCGGCCCGCCATATCTGGAACACTCGCGTGGAGGCCACCATCGTCGGCGGCCGCCTTCTCTACCAGAAGTCCCAACCGTGAAGGATATTATTATTTATTATTTATTATTTATTATTTATTTAGCATTTATTTATTTTAACTCCGTCGATAGAGGAAAGTTCGAGTCTGGTTTCTCCGCCAGACCAGAAGTTGCCGGTGCTGCTTCCGGCCTTTGCTTTTCGCCTTCGTGTTTGTCTTTGATCACTTTCATTCGATTCGAATCGAGTCTTTGTACATCCCCTCAAGAGAGTCACTTCTTCAGCGTTGCCAAGATGAACCAGGAGCAGGTGCGGAAGCAGATCGAGAACATGAAGGCCTTCATCATGAAGGAGGCCCAGGAGAAGCGGGATGAAATCTTGGCCAAGGCCGATGAGGAATTCTCGATGGAGAAGGCCAGGCTCCTGCAGGCCGAGAGGATGAAGATCGCTAAGGATTACGAGCGCAAGGAGAAGCAGCTCGAGACCAACAAGAAGATGTACGTCGTCGATCCTCACTGCCCCCCCCCCTGGCCCCCAATTTTAATTATTAAACGATTAATCTTGGCTGGTTACGTGTAGTGCGTACTCGAACCAGCTGAACCAGGCCCGCCTGAAGGTGCTTAAGGCCCGCGAGGACATCGTGGTCCACCTCAAGGAGCGCGCTCAGGACCGTCTTGCCGAGCTCGGCAAGCCCGGCCAGGAGTACGAGACTCTCCTCCAGCAGCTCATCCTCCAGGTACACTGCCCATTCCAAGAACCTGCGATTCCCTACTTGCGCGACCCATTACCTGTCGCATTTGAAATCGCCGCTCAAACAAATGACCCATTTGGAATCGCCGATCATTGAGTGCTCTGCTAAATTGTTCCACCTGTGTGTTAAATGCAGGCTCTCATCAAGCTCGATGAGACCAAGGTGAGCCTGAGGTGCAGGAAGGACGACGAATCGTCGGTCAAGTCGGTGCTCTCCGCCGCCGTTGAGGCGTTCAAGCAGAAGTCCCACAAGAAGGACGTGAAGGTCACCATCGACACCGTCAACTACCTCCCCGCCGGTCCTGGCAAGAGCAACTCGCTCGTCTCCTGGTATGCAGCTATTACTACATTCTTGTTCACCCCTTCTTCTCTTGCTGATCGTGTTCTCTCGTCGCGTGTGTCGTGTCATGGCTGCAGCTGCGGTGGTGTGGTGCTGAGCGCCCACGACGGCAAGATCGTGTGCGACAACACCCTCGACCAGCGCCTCGCCCTGGCCTTCGACGCCAACATCCCCAAGATCCGTTCGCTCGTCTTCTCCTCCTAAAGACCTTTCCGCCTGCCCTGCTCCCCCCTTCCCCCTTCATCACCTTCTTGTTCAGCAATAAACCCCGAAACCAGCAGCGATTGCGAAAACACTACACACGAAGGCGAAGGCGAAGACGTTGACAGAAGAACAAGACTTTGTTGTTGGCTTCTAAGCTCAGAGCTTGTAGAACATGTTGGGGGTGAAGTTGAGCTCCTCCAGAAACTGGAGGGCCAGCTTCTTGAAGGGCTTCGGCCCGCACACGAGCACCAGCGGGTCGGTCTGTTGCTGCTCCACGTTGGGAGCCTCTTCACTGGTCGCGGCCGCTGAAGAGGAGGATGAAGACGCAACAGCGGGGAGAGGAAGGGTCTCCTTGAACATGTCCTTCGTGATGCGCCCGCGCAGCTGGTAGGGCGACGTCTGTGGACCCCAGCTCTCTGATCGCGGCTACACACACGACGCGCGCGCATTAGCCAAGCAACTACGATGACGGCGACCGCAACAGAAACGGAGGGTTACCTGGCTCAGAAGGAAGTAGATGGTGAGTCGTGACGGGTAAGCCTCCCACAGCTCCTCGAGCTCCTTGCGCAGCAGGATGTCCTCCTCGTGTCGGTTGGCGTAGAGGAGCGTCACTCGCGTATCATTTGCCTCTGCGTTGTACAGCACCGACCGCATGATCTGCACAGACGTCGGTCTGGTTAAAGACCGCACACACACACACACACGACACAGGGAGGGAGAGAGGGAGGGATCGGCCCGTACGCTGATCATGGGGGCAAGGGCAGTGCCGGCGGTGACGATGCCGATGTGCTTGTGTCGCAGGTGGATCTCGGGGAAGTTCATCTTGGCGTGCTTGTCCTCCCCACGAGCTGCAGCTCGACGGTGTCGCCCTCCTTGAGCGAGTGGAGGTGCGCGCTGAGTCCGAACGTGTCGTAGCGCTTGATCATCACCTCCACATGCTGGTCCTGGTGGTGTTATGCACACATCAGCCGCCCCGTCACAAACTGCGTAGGTGCTACTTGTGAAGCGTGCCGAAGGGAACCTCTTCATCTGGCGTAGTCTGCTGTTGGCCGGGGGCGGGAAAGCGCCGCAAGATCGTGTACGGCCGGCGCTTGAGGAGCTCGGACGTGGTGGGGTCGTGCGGCAGCGGGGGCAAGGTCGCCCGCAGCGCAATGTGGCTCACTTCGCGAAGGCAAGAGAGTGAGAATTAGCCCAATTGAATGGAATCGATGCAATCTGCGGGGGCATACCAGGAGAGGGAAGGGTGCGCAGGAGCTGGGCCTGGTCGGCCGGCACCTGGAAGCGGAACAGCTTGGTGTCGGGCGATATCGGCACCGCGGCGGCGATCTTGAACGGCAGGTACACCCCATCGTCATCCTTCTTCTTCTTTTTCTTCTTCTCGTGCAGATCTTTCTTCTCTACCGCCGTTGCCTCGTCATGCGTGGCCACGACCTCGCTGCCGACCTTGCTCGTGCTGGCTGGGGCGATGCTGTCGGTGGTTGGGGTGGTAGTCGTTGCAACGTTCGTGTCCATGGCGGAGTGCGGGCGCGACGATACGAAGCTGACGGAGATGAAGCGTTGAGCGGAGGTGGCGAAGCGTGGCAGGCTTCCGGCGATACAGAGACGCGAGGTGGTCGGGCGAAAGTTCTCGAGCAGCGGCAAGGTGGTGGGTCGCGACGACAGGCGGCTGCAGCTCAAGCGCATGTACGCAGTTGGTGTTGGTGTTGGTGGTTATGGTGCGAGGTCGAGTGAGGAGACCTGAGCCTTCTGAAAAACCTGGAGCTTGGGCGGGCGTGGCTGAGCGTGCTTTTGGTAAGCTGTACGCCGAGCACAGCTGGCCTGCTATCTTCTCGCCAATGGCTGATGAGTTTAAAGCGCGCCAATCAACAATGGTGCGGCCGCAACGGTTGTCACAGTGATGCGAGACCAGGCCTCTTCCTTTCTCTTGCAGGTAGTCCTTGTCGGTCAAGGGCTAGGTAGTTCCTCGAAAAAGGCCGAAAGTTGTTTCTCTGGCCTCTGGTCTACTCACCAGTGTGCGCTATGAGCACTCACACAACTCGGAGAGCAGCGCAACAAACCAACTGAAGTAGCGGCTCACTATGACATCCATCACTAGCAGCAGCAGCAGCAGCACAGCTGACAAAGATGAAGACAAAGTTGGAGGACCCGCGCCGCCCCACGCGCTCATCATCGGGGCGGGGATCGCCGGCTGCACGCTGGCGCTCCTGCTCAAGCGCGTCGGTGTGACGTCGACCATCTACGAGGCCTACCCGCGCGAACAGGCCTGCCAGGGCAGCGGCGGCGGCCTCCAGATCGCGCCCAACGGCATGCTGGTGCTCGACCACCTGGGCCTGGCCGGCGAGCTCCAGCCCCGCGGCATAGTGTGCCCCGACTTCGCCTTCTACAACCAGTACGGCAAGCGGCTCGTGGCGCTGCCGGTCGACCCAGACCGCGAGTTCGCTCAGCCGGCCGTGATGATGACCCGCGCCACCATCCACGAGGTGTTGATGGAGGCCGTTGAGCACGAAGAGGGCATTAAAGTCGAGTTCGACAAGCGCCTCGTCAGCCTGTCGGGCTTCGATACCGAAGGTGATGAAGCCGATGATGACAGCGGCGGAGCGGTGACAGCCCTGTTTGAAGATGGGAGCTCGGCGCGCGGAGACCTGGTGGTCGGGGCCGACGGGCTGCACTCGCGCACGCGGGCCATCGTGCTGGGCGACGATGACCCCCGGCCCCAGTTCCTCGGGTTGATGACCTCCGGCGGCTTCGCGCGCACCGACGCCCTGCTCGACTTGCCCGAGGACCAGCAGGGCACGGCCCACTTCCTGTGCGGCCCGACCGGCGGCACGTTTGGCTACTGTCGGGTCCGGGCCGACGACCCGCGGCTGGTCATGTGGTGGCGCAACATGTACGTGGGCGACCACCCCGAGTGGTGCGAGCGAGCGCCGACTCGGGACGAGCTGCAGGCCATCGACACCGACGAGCTCAAGGCGCGCATTCTCGACGTGCCGGGCGGGTGGTCGCCACTGGCTCGCCAGCTGGTGACCGAGACCGAACACATCCTGCGCGGCACCGTGCACGACGTGGCTGCGCTGCCGTGCTGGTTCGCCGGCCGCGCGGTGCTGATCGGCGACGCCGCGCACGCCGTGAGCCCGCACTCGGGCCAAGGCGCCTCGCTGGCGCTCGAAGACGCCATGTACCTGGCCAAGATGATCCGCCTGGCCCTGCGCGACCACCGCGCCACCGTACTGGCCGACAGCGGCGGCGACGACGGCCAGCGGCGGTTGTCCGCGAAGACGGTGCCCAAGGCGGTGTTCGAGTCGGCGTTCCGGCGTTCGAGGCCGGGCGCAAGGCGCGGGCGGAGATGGTGGCGGCGGAGGGAAGACGGCGCGGCGAGCCGCGGGCGGTGAAGGCGGGCGAGCAGCCGCCGGGCGCGATCCGGCAGTGGCTCACCGAGAAAATGCTGCTCGCCGTCTTCAAGCTCCTGGTGCCCTCCTCCTTCAAAACGGCGTTCGGCTACCGGATCGAGTGGGACGACTGCGAGAGCCTGGCCGACGCTGAGCAGCGCAGCAAGGGCTCGACCTCCTGGTGGCCATGGCAGACCGCCTGAGAGCTGCTACGCACGAATGTGAATAAAGAGATAATGTGTATATCCATCATCGCGAAACAGACGACATAGAGTGGTGGGTGATCAGTTGTAGTAGTAGCCCACGTTGAACCTGCCCGGGCCGAACTGTCGCAGGTCCAGTCCCTTGGGAGTGGTGTTCTTGATGACGCGCGGCACCATGTGGTAGATCATGCGAGCAGGCCCGCCGAAGATGATTACCTGCTCAGCACCAACACACCACGACACAGTTCAGTGAATGATGAACAAACGTTGTTGTTTCAGTGTGAGAGCTAGGCTGCGCATACGTCGCCCGACTCGAGGATGACGCTCTCCTCCGGGTCGTCCATGCGCTGCTTGTACTGGAACTCAGCGCTGTTGCCGAAGGACATGGAGATGACGGGGTCGGTCACGGTCCTCTGCTCCTCCTTGGACAGGCTCGGCACGCGATCGTAGTGCCACCCGATCTTGCCGCTGTTAGTGTAGTAGTTGATGCGGCACGTGTTGGGCTCGTCGAGGCACGGAACCGACGCGCAGCGCTCGTGGGCGATGCGCACCAGCTCCTGCGCCACGGCCGTGAACTGCGGCGGGTGCAGGGCGATCGGCACGTTGATGCGCGCCTTGTTCACCAGGTTGAGCTTCTTGGCGGGCGTAGCTGAGGCGGCTGGTGTAGAGGATGACGATGACGCAGCGGACGTAGAGGAAGAGGCTGGCGAGATGGCGGGATCGAAGTAGCCCAGCTCGCGGCTGACCTCGCCATCGTAGAAAGAGTGCACGCCTTCGACTTGGCCCGTACAGTGTTCGATGCACATGTCGACCCAGCGCTGCTGCTCCTCAAGCCCGAAGGCTTTGCGCAGGAGCACTATCCCGTCGCGTAGCACGACCACGTTATCTTCTGAGATTGCGCTCTTCTTTGGTACTCTTCGTGCCTCAGGCACGTAGGCGAACGTTGCCGGAGGAAGAGCTCTGCCGGAGCTCTCGCCAACGCTCTCCTCCTGGATCGGCTTCGGGGCTGGGCGCCTGGGCTGAGGGCCTCCGCCTGCTGACCACCCTCCCTGGATTCGGGAAGGCCTCCCCTCTTGGCCGCCCTCGCATTTCTCCCTCTGCTCGACAGATTTGGCGATGACATGTGTGATCGGTTCGTTATTGCTTTTCGAGTGTCTCTTAGAATCAAGCGCGTGTTTCACATGCTGCGTGCTGCTTTGCCTGCATCATGCGTGGCTGATTTCACTGTTATCTTTTCTGTGCTTTCTTTTTCTATACTGTCTTTTTCTTTCATTTTCTTCTTTCGTTTTGTGTTGCAGCGTAACCATCAGCTGGCACCAATGGGCCCTGTGACATGGTGCCATAGTGAAGGAGGAGCAGGTCAGCAGGCGGCAGAACAGCCATGCCCAACGGAGTCTCAATGTTGAAGCCCTCGCTGCTGGCCATTCCTCGCCTCTCTTCTTGCAACCCTCCCTGTTCTTGTCCTGTCGCTGCTTCAATCTCTTCCCTCTCCTGCGCCTTCTTCTCCGTCTCTTCTTGCTCACTGGCCTTCGCCTCCTCCATATCTATTTCCTGTTTCTGCTTCTGCTTCTGCTTCTTCTTCTCTTTCTTGCCTTCCTTCTTCCTTCGCTTTCGGTCCACATCTCGGCCGAATTCATCCACTTCTCTTGGCTCTTCTGGTTCCTGGGTCGCCACTCGCCGTCGCTTCTTTGTAGTTCGCTCGGCTGCTGAACGTGGTCGCTCTTGCCTCACCCAGCGTTCGTAGAAGAAGTGCGGGGCAAAGGATAGCGTTCGCTCCTCCAACGGCGTAAAGGCCGACGCGATCTGCGAGGACGACGAAGACGACGTTGTTGTCGTCGTGGCTGTCGCGGTTGGTGTGTGCGCATCCAGCCCTTGCACCACCATTCGCCGGGAATCGACCAGGTCACCCGGATTCATGAACAGCGCACCTGCACTCGCACGGCCGTGGAATGAATCAAGTCAGCGTTGAGAGTATGTTGAGGCATTGGGGGGCAACGCACTCTCGATGTCGTCTACCACTTCACAGTGCCGCTGCAAGGCCTCGGGAAGGTACTCCTTGCCCTGATATGCAGTACTAAGGGATGAGACAACGCGCGAGTGCCACCGGCGCGGTGCAGAGCTATGAGGTGACCGTGTACCCAGGGCGGCATGAGTGCCAGACAAAAATGGTAGGGCAGAAGTGGGAGGGGATCAGCCGGCCAGTGGTCTGGTGGAGCCTTCGCGGTTGCCGATGGTTGCTGCAACCTCGTGAGGGCCGATTCGCTGGTGCGCACATTCCTCCTGGCCAAACGCTGCAGCCGCTCGACCAGCGCGCGAGGAGAAGGTGCGTCCCAGCTGGGATAGAAGTAATCGTAGTTGGGACACCTGCGCGCGAGGTGAGCAGACCAAATATGACAAAGAGAAAGGCAGAGAAAGGAAGTTGCCCTACGTACCGGAAATCAAGGTACATGCGCATGTTCCACTCGAGACCATAGAGGTACATCTCGGCTGAGGGCAGGCTAAGTGCTCTCGGCGCTGTACTAGCGTCCGTTTCCTCACCTCGTCGCGCCACCGGCGGCTTCTCTTTCGTGGCGCACTCGCTGACGCTCTCGTTTTCTTCTTCCTCGTCATCGTCGCTCGTGCTGTCGACAGGGACTGGCTTCGACGACGCGTACGGAAAGAGAGAGGAGTTGGCGAGCAGGAACGTCGCACAGAAGGCCGGGTCGATCTTGCGGCTCGACGGGTCGTACAGGTACTGGCCAGCGCGTGCTGGTGGCCCGCGTCGTCGTCTTGCGGATCGGCGCCCTTCAGCGCACGGTAGGTGCGCCACAGGTTCTGTATCTTGGCCCTGCACGCAACATGTGCGTTAACGCGGCTCACGTCAGATTGCAAGGCCTTGGCTCACAGCCATACCAAGCGGGGGCGATGGGGGCGTACTTGTCCAGGCAGGGAAGGTAGTCGTTGCCCGTCAGTAGGACCAGGAAAACGAAGTCCAGGGCGACGCGACCCGGCGGGTCGTGAGGGAACGACCTGCGCAGCCGGTCGAAGAAACCGGCCGTGGAGAACCGCTCAAAGCAGTCCGGTCCAGACGAAGCGGAGCTTCGGCGCAGAACCGATACGTCCACCCGATACAAGCTGGACATGCAGAGCCCTGTGTTATGCCAACGTAGCACGATAGCTTGTTAGCGACCAGCGTTGAGATTGTCCGAGAGGTCGGCCTCGGCCTTGAAAGCCGTACCAATTAGCACGAGGTCGGAATCGTCGCTCACTATCATGTAGTGACGTCTCTGGTCGGTGTCATCCACTGCGCTGTTGTCCCCAGGCTCCAGCTCATGACTCATGATCTCCGCGAGCTTCAGCTCGGCCTCGCCTGATTGCGACCACATAAAAGAATGTCTACGTGAGAAGCGCAGCTGCCATTTGGTGCAAAGGGGAGTGTACCTGGAGCTGTTGCTGGAGATATGGAGAACCGGAGATCGTGGAGGAGAGGCACAGTGAGCAGCCGCTCGCAAGCATAGTGGCACAGGGCCTCGCGTACCTGACCGATGAGAACGATAACGTAAGTGGCAGGTAATGGCGAGCAGAGAGAGAGGTGAAATAGTGGTGGCGTGCCTGCTCCATAAAGACCGTGCCTGGGGTGAGCTGCAGTGGGTCGATCCCCATTCTCTCGGTACGCCTGTTCCCGCTACTGCCCTGCACCGTCTCACCTCCATCAGCTGCAGGCGTGATCACACATCCTCCCGCTTTGCTGTACCTTCATGCGTCGGCGTCTCTGTTCTGCCCACTTGGCAGCTGGCCCTGCGTGGTTGCCCGATTAGCTGTCCTACAAATGATGAACATGCATCTCCAGCCACGGATGATACCGGGTCCATCTAGTGCTAGGACGGCAGAGTGCTGGGGTCGAAGGCGGAGAAGGATGGCGTCGAGTCGCTCATGCAGGCGCTGGAAGAAAAACAACTCGTGCGTGCCGGCAGACTGCTGGCACAAATGATGCAGCTCGCCGCCAAGGTCCACCCCCACCCCCTCTACGCGGCTCCACTCATCCGTCGATTCTGTTTGCGCCGTTGTCCACCGGTGGTGCGTGAAGCACGAGCCGAAGTGGGCGCGCAGCCACACGTGAAGACCGGCCACCCCCATCTTCCTTCCTGTGCTCAAGCCAGGAAATAAAATGACTATTTTCTTTCATGTTTTCTTCGTTTACTTCTGAAATTAATAATAATACAAGTTTTGCCCAAAGTACGTCAGGCCAACACTCAACAAAAGGGATGATAGAGCACGCCCTTTGTCAGGGGCGCCACGCCAGGCCGCGCCCCCGACCTTTGGACGTACTGGTCGTGGATGGCCTCCGCTACCATGCGCAGGCTCAGCTGCACGTTGTGTCCTGATGGCGTGGGTGTCGAAGCGGATACGCGAAGACAACGAGTTTTCAGCTGGCGCATTGTGTGTGGTGGTACAGTGGAGTGGAGGTGGCGTACCCATGCCCTTGCCGGTCTCAAACACCAGCACTTGATGCTCTTTGCTGAATTTCTGCGCGAGGAGAACAGGGTTGGCGAACGGGCACAAACTGTCTTGCAGGATCCTGGAGTGGAAACCCAACAGGGAGGTGGTGGGCCGTACCTTGGTCTGATCTCTCTCTACAAGCGGGGACGGCATGTCGTAGTGCGTGCCCACAACCACAACGGGCAGCTTCTCAGAAAACCTGACGTGTGCGCACACGAACACAAGGCTCGCGGTCAGTTGTTCGTGCAGGTGGCGGTGACACGAGTTGGAGGCCACACGCTACCGGCGCACATCTTCGAGCCACAGATGGAGGTTTGCGAAGGAATCGACGTCGTTGGAAGAATAGAAGAGCACAACTCCATTCATCCCCCGATAGGGTGATTTGCCTCGGTTGGTGTTCCTCGCTAGGCTCTGTAGCAAAAAGGTGAGCGAGGACAGGGAGACAACCAAATGGCGAGCAAAGAAGAGCGAGACATAGAGGGCCGCGTACCAGCTCATAGAGGTGCAATGTGATCTGTTTCCCGTGCATGAAGATCGTGCGGTCCATCTGGGCGTTGAGCAAAAGGACAGCAGCAATGAGCACTCCGAGTGTGGTTGAGAGCCAATAAATAAATAAATAAAGATAAGTAAATGCATACCGAAGTCGTGTCGTCCAGCTTGCCCTTCGGGGCGCGTCCCATGAACTGCGTGAGAAAGGCGGTCTTCCCGACCGAAGCGTCGCCCACAAGCAGTATCTTTGCAGCCAGTTCAGGCTTCTCGTTGATCCTGTTGCAGTGAATCAGTAATGGCGACGACGACGATGATTGCGCAGAGTGTGTACGTACGGCGACGTGGAGAGCCATTCATCCCACTTGCCGTTGTACCAATCGCTCACCAGCTCCTTGTACGAGAACTCGTCGGTCTTTATCCGTACTGTGTGGAGCGTCGTCAACGTTAGTGCGGGCGCGACGATGGTGTGGGGTGAGAGGGTTACCTGCACGGAGGCGCGGGTTCTGGTCCCAGACCCGCTTCCACAACACGTCGTGGGAGCACATTCGAGCAAAGGTCGTGCAGACCTTCATGCCAATACGGAGAACAGAGTACAGCGTCAGAGATCCGTCCTACACACGCAGCGCAGGCGCTAAACCAAAGAATGTACAGTACCTGCATCATGTTGCACCAGTCGCGAACCGTGAGAAAAGAGCAGATCTGCAGGAAGAGGATCTCCGGAAGGCACTTGATGCCTGGAGTGAAGAAGGCGCGTCAGCCATGCGCGCGCACATGCATGGATGGGAGAGTGACGCGTGGGTGGTGGGATACCGCTCAGGAATATGTGCATGCCAGATGACTTGGGGTGATAGAGCAACGCCAAGTCGAAGCAGTTGCCCCTCTCCGACTCTTTGTACGGATCGGCTCCCTTGTGTGCGTGGGCGCATATACGTGGTTATTATGCGTTATTGATTGTAACAAACGTGCAACAGGCTGGAAAGTAGGTCTCGGGCCGATAGGCGTACAATGTACAGCAGATACCCGATCGTGTCCAACACTCCAGACTTCACAGCGTAGTGCAGCGGTGTTTCACCGAACCTAGCGATGGCGCAACACACCGAGGCGAGGAGGAAGCACGTGAATGAGGGACCGCCACACACCTCGAGTGCGAGGAGGGGTAGAAGATGTAGTACTTGTTCGTAGCGTGCACGTCGGCTCCTTTGCGCACGAGCGGCTTGACCTTGTCGGTGGCTCCAGTGGCACACGCATCGTGCAGCGGAGTGATTCCGTGTGCATTCGCCTGCAGTCGCCGATCACCGAGACACGACACGCAGCGCAGCACGATACATGCGTCAACGGTGCACAGTCCGCACGCAGGCACATGATCACAACAAGGACAAAGCCAAAGCGGCGTACCAGGTTCACCTGTGCGCCCATGCGGCTGAGGAGCAGGAACACCTCTCCCCACAGCGCTTCCTCTGCCGCGCTCAGCGTTGTGTGCCTGCAGAGGCCGAGAGAACAGGTCCCAAGTTAGCGCCCAGGACCACAGTGAAGGCACACCTTGCTTGAGCGAAAGTACCTGGCGAGGTAGTGCAGCGGGCTGGAGCCGCTCTCGTTGGCGTGGTTGACGTTGACCGAGCCGGTGCCCTCGATCAGCAGCGCCTTGGCGGCTTCGAGGTGTCCGTTGGCCAGGGCGCAGTGGAGCGGCGTCCACAACCGGTCGTCTACGGCGTTGGCGTCGGCGCCCATGCCGAGCAGCTCTCGCACCTGATCGCTGCTGCCGTTGGTGCAAGCAACGTGGAGGCACGTTTGCCGATGCTCGTCATAGTCGTTGATGTTGGGATAGTAGAAGGTCGATGAAGAAGATGACGAAGATGACGAGGCGAGAGTATGATGTACAGCTAATGGTGAAGAGGATGGGGAGGACGATAGAATGGGCACAGAAGATGAAGACGAGGTCGGGGACACGTTGTCCGAAGAAGGTTGGTGCAGCTGCTTGGGCTGCTTGACCGATTTCTTTTTCAGCAATTCGTGGAATCGCTTCATGTCGTTGGATTTGAATGCCTGGACGAGAGCGATGTTCTCCTTTTGCAATCGCAGCTTGCTCATGTGGTGCGCGCCCGGCCTGGGTGGGGAGGAAGGCGGGGTGGTAGACTTGGCGCGCCCCGGGGAGGACACATCTTCCCTACTCTTCTTCTTGTGCACGGCCGCATTTATCGAGTTAAGCGATCGACGCAGACTGAAGTTGCTCATTCTCAGGACGCCCAACAATCAAAATCAAAGCGACTCGCGCTTCGCTCTTTCCGGACTGCAGTCTTTGCAGCAAGGTCGGGGGTGGGCAGTGAGTTTGTAGATGTAATTTCCTGCAAACGGAGCGTGTTGTTGTTGACGGCTTGCAAACTCCAGGCTGGTTACTGTACCTAATGGCCACTCTGCCTTGTGATCACGCAATAATTAATTGCCGGACGCCACACCCGATTGACGGATCCCTCTTTACAAACGGGTGGCCAAGCTTCATTTGTCCCGGCCCTCGCTGTACTCGTCGTCTTCCTGCTCCGTATGTTGGCTGTTGAAGGGCTTGAGGTCGTCCTCGACGACGTTCACCGAGGAGAGGTCAACCTCCTTGCTTTGTGCAAGCTCCTGTGCCGCCGCGGTTTCGGCAAGCTTGATGTGTGTGTAGATGACCACCTACGGACATTCACACGCGATTGAAGGAGTGAGCCGCAGCCACAAAGGCATGGTGGTGCAGGACGATGGAGGATGTACGCCGCTCAGGGTCAGGAGGATGCCGAGGATGTTGAGAGGCATCACTGGATACTGGAACAGAAGGAAGCCACCCAGCACGACCAACGCGAGCTTGAAGTAGCCTACCACGTTATACCTGTGCACAATGGTGGAGAAGCGGGTAGACAGATGTAAGTGGTCGCTCGCGCCCAACAAGGGGAAGGGGACGTGACATACGTGACTGCTGACGTTCTGCCGATAACGAGGAAAATGGAGAGGTTGACGCAAAAGGCCAGTACGGACGAAATGAAGATGGCGATCTGTACGTTGAGAGCGCGCGAAGCAAATTGATGCATCAGTTGGCAGTCTCGATGATGCATGAGTGATGGTTTCTTGATATACGTACCACTGACTGAGTGTCGTAGGGGTAAGACAGGATCTCAGACGGGTCTTCGAATACGGGAATCAGGAAGAGGAGCATGATGGCGGAGATGGGAGCCTGGTTGAATAGCAGCTGCATCGAATCGAGCCCAAGCTCTTTCTGCTTGGTGCCCACCCACTGTACAACGACAAAAGACATATGGCCGTCACAACGATGACGAGGAGCGCGGATGGTGGGAGCAGCGTACGATCTGGTACATGGAAGTGACCAACACGCCCAGGAATGCGTAGACAGCGCCTGCAAGAGCATTGGTCGTGCTCAGTCTGACGGTATGGGTCGAGAAGAGAGGGAACGAAAGAGGAGGAAGAAGGTGGTACCGATAAAATTGAACTGAATGTCAGTGGCCGAAGTCAACAGGACGCCCAGGCAAACGGGGATAAGAGAGAGCTTGGTCTTTTGCGAGAACACTTTGCCGAAGTAGAGTGTTTCCAGGACCACCACTGTTGGTGTTGTGCCAATCTTGGCAATCTGTCCGTAGTGCAAGGCAAGCCACGGTCAGCTGCAACACTGGCACGAAACAGACACGCGAGGGATGCCGCTTGGTGTATCACGGCGACCGGTTCATGATGAAGGCTCCATAAGAAAGGTACCTGGTAGAAGCCAACAGAGTTGTACTGGAGGGAAAGGTTGGTGAGCACGACGAAGCCGCAGAAGGAGAGGCATAGCGGCAAGACATGTTGCATCGGCGCTCTGTGCCCGCCCGCAACAGACAACGCACAGAAATAGGTTTGGTTTGAACCAAAGCAGTTGCCAGCTTGCATGAAGGGGGTACCGCTTGGGCGTGAACAAGCCAAGTTGCCAACAGACGACCAAGCCCAGAAACGTGACAACAAAGTGAAAGAAGGTCATCGTTGTGGCTGGGAGGATCGGAAAAGAATTGGTCAGTTGTGGAATCTGAGGTGATTTAGAGGACAGTACCAAATTTGTAGTCGATGAGGTCAAAAACTGCTTTGTTGGTGAGGATAATGGCGATTGAGGATACTACGTTGAACCCAATTACGGCCGACGTTCGCCCATCTACGGCGGACAGATCTCTCTTTAGCGATTCCATGTCGCACACCATGGTTATGGCCTCAATCACTTGCTGATGATCAAAGCTCTTCCTCTTCCTGCCCACGTCGGCCGACAATGCAGCGGAGTTGTCAGCATGACATCAGCAGCGCTTTTAAACTGAGGCATGGAAAATTGGACGAACGTTGACCGCGCGCAGTTTGAGAGGAGAGAGACGTCAGGCGTGACTTGGGCGTGGTGTCTTTCTCAGCGCGATTGGTGTTCTTTCATCTTCAGCACTCTGCAAACACAACATGGAGGTCGTGGATTACGTTCTCGTTCCCACCAAGAAGTTCGCCAAGGATTCGTTCCACTTGGTGAAGCGATGCACCAAGCCTGACAAGAAGGGTAAGCACTCTCAATCTCTAGAGAATTGTCATTGTAAAGATTGTCACACGTAGAGTGCGTAAATTAAGCGCTTCATGGTGATTAAAGCCATTTTTTGACTTCTTCTTATTCATCTTTGCAGAGTTCATGAAGATCGCAATCGCCACTGCCATCGGCTTCATGATCATGGGCTTCATCGGCTTCTTCGTCAAGTTGATCCACATCCCCATCAACAACATTCTCATCGGAGGCTAATTCGAGCCGTGTTGCCAGAGACTGGAACATTCAAATCGATTTTTTTGTAGGGTGGAGGGAGGCCTAGTAAATAGAACACTGAAACATCACGCAGTGCCAATTTCTTCATTACCGAAAAGATGGAAGACGCAAAGAGGGAGGTGGCGGCGCTACACGATCGTAACTCGCAGCTGACTGACAGCGCCAAGGAGGTCCTTTTTGGCCACTTCCTGAGCGACCCCGTGCTGGCCGACTATCCCCAGTTGCGCCACGCCCTCACGGAAGAAGGGCGAGGCAAGAGAAAGTGGGCTGCGCAGGTGGAGCTACTTGATGCGCTGATTGCGCAAGAAGTCGGAGAAGCATTCAGCATCTACGTTCTCAAGCATGATGGGAAGCGGATTCGTGCGATCTTCCCTCCTCTTCGATTCACGCACGTATGAATTGGTTGACTAGCGAGCTGCGCAGCCTTGGTAGTGACCTACACGACGATGCTGGACGAACTCAAGCGACAGCTGCAGCTTGTTGTGGACCACCAGACTGCGGAGCGCTTGGGGCCGACTCGGCGCATCAACTGGTGCGTTACCTCACCATCTGGCTTCTACATCGTGCTCGCCTTCTGACCAGCGACTGCCGTCTCGTAAGTGCAGGAAGCACGTGTGGGATCGCCAGTGTCTCATGTACGAAGGCCGACGACTGCTTGACGGCAAGCAGCTCTTGTGCGATGCTGGGCTAGGTCTCGTGCTTTCCACCTCTTCTCTTGCCTTGCCATCATGCTTGATCATGTCTCATGATGTGCTCCCGTGTAGGTCCGGAGGCGTGTGTTTCGTTCGCTGACTATCGACCGCCTGACCCGAGAGGCAGGTACAAGTACTAAGAGCACCAGAGGCATCGAAGACGCACGCAGCAGCAAGACGGCACGCAGATGCCGAGTGGTCAGGTGGCCGGCGCACACGACCAACAACAATCAGATCCTCTTCACGCGAACAAGGACATCGCGTGCCATCGGACCCACGTCGATCAACCGCGGGCCAGCAAGTGCCCCCCGTCTACTTCGTGCCGGCTCGATGCACCAGGAGCACCTTCCTTGGTTGGTCGCGCGCACGAAGAAGAAGAGCAATAAAATTGAGAAAATGCCTTTTTCTTCGAGTTGCCAGCTGGATGGAGGGGGCACGGCAAGGTGACACGGGCGAGGGTGGCGGGAAACCCCAGCGGCGTACCACCTTTCACGTTATTGACACCACTGGCGACGGTCCCTCGGAGAGGTAAGCCCATCTATTGAATCAAGCATTTATTATTCTTATTATTTGTTATTTATCTATTTTTTTAAAATAAATAAATGGACTGAAAGGGTTAAACAGGTATGGGCACTCGGCTGTGGAGTGGGGCGGGCGGCTGTTCGTGTTCGGAGGGTGCGACACACAAGGCGCCTTCTCGAACGAGCTCTTCGAGTACCACCTCGGTTCGACACCACCCACTTCCGCCGCTACTCGTTCTCTCCAAAAGCCAACCTCACGCTTGATGCCTTCATCTACTCGCTACACAGAGCGACGGGTGTGGCGTAAGTTGGGCGGGGGAGAAGATGCAGAGGCCAAGGACGAGGACGGAGACCAGGACGACCTCCACTATCCCAAGGGCAGGTGCCGATGCCCACTACTTCTTCTACTACTTCTTCTTCTTCTTCTTCTTCGCCTTGACGCATGACGGCCATTGCTGTTCCTCACGTGCGTGCGCGCGCGCTCTCTCTCTCTCTACACAGACACTTCCACTCGGCGGTGGTGCACAACGGGTCGATGTACGTGTTCGGTGGCAAGAGCAACGGCTACATGGACGACCTGCAATGCTTCCACTTTGGTTCGTTCTCATCATGCGCGCCTCGCACACACGGTGAAGGACATGGCGCACCACAGCGTGAACCCGTCTCACCTCCGTGTCTTGGTAGACAGTGGAGTGTGGACGGCAATCAAAGCGTCGGCCAAGAAGCAGGGCTCACCGCCATCGAAGAGGTCCGCTCACCGCCACACGCACAATCCATCGCGAAGGTCACATGAACCCTCATTCATCATCTCTCTCCTCTCCGCTGCTGTGCTGAGCAGGTATGGCCACGTTGCGGCGGTCTACAACGAGCGAATGTACATCTTCGGCGGCTACGACGACTTTGGCCTCAAGTGCAACGACCTCCACGAATTCGACTTCAGTACCCGCTCCCTCCAAAGAGAGTCACCCAAGTCCCCTCCTTCTCTCCGCTCTTGAGACCCGGTTGCTGATCGCGCGTGGGGTGCGCTGGGCTCAGAGTCGCGGGAGTGGCACCGAATAGAGCAGATGGGCACGGCGCCGGAGAGGTACCACATGACCGCCGTGGTGCGCCAGGGCTCGCTCTACCTCTTTGGTGGCTATCCGGGCCTCAGCGACCTCCACGAGTTCCGATTCGGTGCGACAGAGGCCCGACCCCTTGTGTAACACGCACACGCGCGCACATACATTCGTGCGATGCTCATGCAGTTCCTCGCTCACACTGCAGGCAATCGTACGTGGTCGTCCATCAAGACCGAAGGCTGCGTACCGAAGCCGTGTTGGGGTCACAAGGTACGTGTGTGTGTGTGTGGAGTTTCGCGTTCGTATATTCACGCACAAGTTGTGCGACAGGCGTTCCTGATGCACGACCGCATGTACGTGCTGGGCGGCGCGCAAATATCATCGTCGCACAGCGAGCTCTACTCCTTCTCTTTCGGTACTTCTTCTCTGGGCTCTATCTCTCCTCTCGGGCTGAATCTGAGCGGCTGACGACGGTCTGTCGGGCCGCGCGCAGAGAAGCGAAAGTGGAAGGCGCTCGACGTGGCGGGGATCCCGCGGCGCTGCTTCCACGCGGTGGTCACCTACGGCAACCAGGTGATCGCCTTCGGCGGGAGGGACGCCCACAATGTCAACTCCAACGACCTCCACTGCGCCGCCTTTAGTATGTGCCCATGCCACACATTCCTGGCCACGCACTTGACACATTCCTCACCACGTGTTGTCGGCGTGGTCACTGCAGACACGGGCGAGGGCCGGCCCTGTACGATCGTGAACGACTTCTTCGGGCTCATCAACGACGACGAGTACAGCGACGTGGTGTTCGTGTTCGAGAGCGACGTCGACGGGCGCGGACGCGGGGCCGAGGGGAAGGAGCGCGAGCACAGACTGCTAAAGCGCGACTCGCGCGAGCGACGCGAGATCCGGGCGCACCGCAACATCCTCTACGCGCGGTGCGAACAGCTCAAGGAGATGATCGAGGGGCCAACGACGACCACGACGGTCACCTCCGCTCGATCAGATAACGAGAAAAAGAAGACGAAGACGAAGACGACGAAAAAGAACAAGAAGAAGGGCAAGAAGAAGGCGAAGGAAGAAGAAGAAGAAGAGGTGGATGACAAAGGCGAAGGGGAGGCTGCTGCGACGAAGCGAAGGCTGCGCAGGGTGAAGATTCGCGGGATCGAATACGAGGTATTCTACCAGCTCGTGGTCTACCTCTACACCAGCGAGCTACGACTGCGCGACCCACCAGACGAACATGTACGCTCATCACACACGAAGCGTCGTCAGCCCAGTCCACTCGAGCTTAGCGTGTGTGCTGCGTGGTGTGTGTGTGGCGTGTGTCGTGTCGAACGGGAGCAGGTGTTGATCGGGCTGATGCTGGTG
Source organism: Acanthamoeba castellanii str. Neff (assembly GCF_000313135.1). Classification (NCBI taxonomy): domain Eukaryota; phylum Discosea; order Longamoebia; family Acanthamoebidae; genus Acanthamoeba; species Acanthamoeba castellanii. Next base: position 349,672 of record NW_004457431.1, read on the forward strand.
GCGAATGGGTTTGGGCTGGAGCATCTGCGGAGCCTGAGCGGGTGGCTCGCCACGCGGTGCGTGACGGTCGACAACGTGGCTCTGTTCCTCACCAAGGCGCACGCGCTCAACGTGGACAACCTCTTCGCCTTCTGCATGGCCTTCATCCTCGACCACTACACCGTACGCGCCCACACACCGCACGCGCACCACCGCACACATACGACGCACACGCGTGCACCCGCCTCATACCCGACCACAGGTGCTAAAGGCAAAGCTCAAGCACTCGCTGGAGGCGCACCTGCTGCGCAAGGTGCGCAAGGCCGCTTCGGCCATGGACGCCGTAGGCACCACCTCATGACCCACCCTCGCACGGCCCAATATACAAAAACAAGAGTGCTGATTATTATTTCGGTGTTACATAGCAACACCAACCACTCACCTCAACCCAGGAAGAGGATGGTGTTGTCATCAAAGGGGGTGGGCGCAGCAGCGACGGGGGCGGGAGTGGCTACGGGGGCGATGTCGGGAGTGGTCGCTGGTGGCGCTGCTGGCGACAGCGCGGAGGGCTTGGGCGGCGGGACGGGCAGGATCTTGCTGCCGCTGCCACTGAGGCCTTGAGGGCTGGGCTGAGGCTTGGCGGGCGGCAGGGGCTTGCTGCCCATCGCGGGCGGTGGTCCTCCTGGTCGCCGCGCCGAGCCACTGCCGCTGAGGCCGGGCTCTGTAGAGGCACCAGGCGGCGAGGCTTCGGGCAAACTCGGCAGCCCGGGCAGCGCCTTGCGACCTATCGAGCCAACACAATCAGCGACATCGTGTGGTGTTGTGTCGCGTTGTGTGTCGCACTGTGTGTTGCATGTTGCTTGTGTGTCGTAGGGATACCTGGGGTGGGCGAGATGGCGGCCCTGGGCGCATGGTGGCTAGCGAATGGGTCCGAGGAGGAGGAGAGGCTGGGCGTGGTGACGATCGGGTCGGCCAGATGCTGGTCCGGCGCCTGGACGGGCACCAAAATCGGCTCCGGCTCGACCACCAGCGTTGCCGCACCGCCACTCGCCGGCGAAGGGACCGGGGGCAGCCTCGGGAGCGGCTTGGGGCAGGCGCTGTACCGTGGGCGGGGCACCCAGTCAGAGCTCGACACGGGAGGGGGGAGGGTGAGTAGAGGGTACCTCCCGCGTCGCTGCGGTTCAGCGATGGGCTCAGGGCCGGTCCGCTTCGGCTTCATCGGGACCGGTGGGGCCGAGCCCTAAAGAACATATTGTGTGTGTGTGTGTGTGTGTTGTGTGTGTGTGTGTGTGTGATGTGGTAGTGTGTGTTGCTCACGTGTGTGTGTGTGTGTGTGTGTGCGTGGTGCGTCGTGTGTGTGGAGGGCCGCAGCGCGTTAATGGCTTCGCTGAACAGGGCCGCGAAGATGAGAAAGCCGCGGTACCGTGGACAGGGAGAGGGGGTGTGAGCTGCCGCTGCCGCTCAAGGGGGTGGTGGGACTGGAGGGCGACAGCGGGTCATGTCTCGCGATGCTTGGGCTCCTCGGCTCCTTGGCCACGTAGAGCCCACCTGCACACAGACATCATGATAGCGTGTGCGGTTACGGGTTGTGCGTGTGCGTGCATGTGTGTGTGTGTACCGCTGGAGATCTGCTCTCGCTCGTCGTCCTCGCTCTTCTTGTTGGCGTCGATGGCCAGTGGGGTGGGTACGGGGATGACGCGGACGGTTTTGATCGCCGTCGCCTGGTCCAGGAGCTCGCACCCTTCCGACACGTGCGCCAGGAACTCCATTTGGTCGTCCATCATCTGCACACACAGCGCCCAGCCACCCAGCCAACCGTCATGACACACACCCAACCGCGCACGCACTACCGCATGCCACACGCACCTTTTTGACGATGGACTCGACGTGTAGGGCTCGGTTGAGGTCGAGGTCCATCAGCTCCAGCTTGAGGTCCGCGTTCTTCTCCTCGAATTCCGCCCGTAGCGCGTCTCGCGCAGCCACCGTCTGCACAGGGACCACAAACGCAGCACCACGGTAAGTAATTCGTGTGCGTGTGTGTGTGTGTGTGTGTGTGTGTGTGCACACAAACACAAAACACACAACACAAACACACACAAACACACAAACACAAAAACACACAACGGACCCCTATTTTCCGCACGACCCGTCGAAAAACGCCAAGTCGTTGGGCCAAGCCCCCGAGCAGATGTGTGTGTGTGTGTGTGTGTTTGTGTTGTTTGTGTCGCACCTGGTCAAACTTGGCCAGACGTTCTAGCTTTCTGTCCTTGCTCGCTTCGTACTTGCGCCGTCGTTTCTCCACGAGAATGCTGGCCTTGTGCAGCGTCCCCACCATCTCGTCCCGAACTGCCACCTTGCCCTGCATCGGCCAAAAATGTGTGTGTGAGTGGATGATGAGTTGGCCTGTGGTGGTGGTGGCGGCGGCGGTTGTTATGTCGCGTACGCGCATGCCCACTAAACGCTCGCGGTACTGAGCCCAGGATTCGTTCGCCTGCTGTGTGCCCTCCTGTATACGACCCAACGCGCCACTCACAATTCGTTCAGCTGCAGCTGCGCATCACTCGGCGCAACACACACACACACAGCAACGCACACACACGCACACACGCACACACAGTTATGATTGCGGTGGAGGCGGTGGCGTACGCTCAAGTCCTCGGAGCACATTTTGAGCTTGAGTTGGGTGAGGAGGAACTTGGCGGCCACCTCGCGGCCGTTTCCGTCCCCGTAGAACGTCTCCAGGCTTTCCCCCATCTCCAGCGTCGACTGCGCCAGCCCTATTAAATATTAAATAATGCACCCACCTTCAGGCCGACAACCGTGTGTCGTGTCGTGTGCCATGTGTCGTGTCGTGTCGTGTCGTGTCGTGTCGTGTCGTGTCGTTGGTGTGTCGTAACGTGTTGTACCGAGGAGGCTGGTGTAAAAGGAGCCCAGGCACTTTTGCATTTGGTCCACCTGCTTGATCTGGACCTCAAGCTTGTCTCGGTAGGTATCGAACTCGGGGTCCTGCACGGGAACTCGTCCCCCTTGAACTGCTGGAACTGCGCGTCGCCCACCGTGCCAACCGTCAACGCCCAGCAGACCGCGAACCGCGGTTCCTGATTGAAGATTGGCGGGAGGTGGGAGGCCGGCATACCTTGGAAATGGCAGCTATGTGCTTCACGCTGTTCTTGATCCGGTCCATCTCGATCAACAGACAAGAAGCAAAATAAAATAGCAAATTCAAAAATCCTCAATCTCTCCCTTGCTTGTTGTGTTGCGTCTCGACTTTAGTCCTTCTTGTGTTGGCTTGACAAAGACAGGTCAAGTTCAGGCAAAGCATGCCCTTATTTGGAGAGCGTCCCGCAAACCAAAAAGCCAAATAACAAATAATAAGCGATAATATAAGTAATTATAACAATAATAACAATTAATAAAATTGTTGAAGTGTGCAATGGCGAAGAGGAGGAAGGCCCCTTCATTCACCACACGAGTACGCGCTTTAAAAGGTTTTGTGTGATTGGAGAGATGGAGTGGTAGCATACAAAAGCTTGGCGGTACGTGCAGATGGAGGTCTAGGGGCTATCTCTCGCTGCGTCGTCCCGCCTGATGCCACGCACGACGCGACGCACATGACAGATTGCGGTGTGAGGCGCGAGGTGGCCATTTCGTTTTGCGTGTTTGTTGGGGAGAGCAATACGCACTGCCTGGTACTCAGCGGTGAAGAGGGATTTCTTGTTGCTGTTCATGTGGGCAAGAAATCGTTCCATCTTGGTGCGGATGAGGACTCGCGCCTCCTCCTCCATCTCTGCCTTCTCCAGCAAGTCTGGAAATTTTACTGCATCACCGTCGCGCACAATCACCGTCAGCAGCAAAAGAGTTAAAAGGCCCACACTAGACCAGCAGTATCATGTGGCTCTGTGGTACCAAACAAGCGTAGCAAGTGCTCGGCGCCGTAGACGTCGGCTACGAGGACGTTCTTGTTCTTGCGTCGGAGTTCATTGTACTGCGCTCTGTGATGATGCATCGCCATCGTCGAGATTAGCGATTATGGTGTAGAGGAGTAAGGGTATCATGATCACATCACGGTACACGTACCGTTCCGGCCCATAGAGCAGGAGACATCCGAGGGACTTGTTGAAGTAGTGTCGGATGCCTTCCACCACTTCGTCCCAGAGCTGCTCCGCTCCACTGCACGAGAGAGAAGCCAATAATGAATGCAGGCTAAGCACCACTTGCACACGGTGTAAAAGAAAGGGAGTGGGGAGGAATGTCAGCTTGCATAAGCCCACGTGAAGCGCGTTCAGGCTTCCATGGCTCTCTGGGATAGCTAGCTGTAAAGTATGGTAGTATGGTCTTGGGCCGTTTCGTGCCTGCAGACCAGCCATGGCTGGGGCGTGGCCTGCAGGCAGAGTGTCCCTCAAGCGCCTTGTGGGCAACATCAACACCACAAGGAGGGCGCAAAAAGCAGGTCCAAGCGTGGTGGTGGGAAAGAAAAAGGGACGCTCTTTCATCCTCGCAGATGGCGATATGTAAAAATTAATCAACGTCTAATGGTACCTTTCTCCCTCGGTTGTGTCCTCGTCTGGTGGCAGCGTCTTGAGGTAGTCATCCAAAATCTTGTTTACATTGGGCTCGCGCGGCAGCTGAACCAACTGGGGCACACCGCAGGGTGAGTAGAGAAAGCAAAAAGAGAAAACGCGGGGGTATGGACCTGCTTCTCTTGTTCGATGAGCTCCTGTTCTTTGTACACCAGTCGCATGAGGGGCCGAGGGATGGTGAGCGGGAAGACCGGGCCGCTCTCAGTCCCGCCTTCCTTGCTCGCGGCAGGCCCCTGAGCAGGCGATTCCGAAGATGTGCCCTTCGGTCCTCGCTGCGTCTTCCCTCCACCCGCCTTGCCGCCCCCGCCTTGCGACGTGGTCCGCTTCCGCTTGGCAGCTCGTGCGCTCATCTGCTGTTGTTTTCTCTTTTTTTCTTTTTTGTTATTCGCAAAAGGAAAACTACAAGAAATAAAAGAAACCAAAAGCGCGGGAAAAAGCAAGGCAGGAAGAGGCAAGCACGAGGTAGAGCGGCGAATGATCACCAACTTAATGAAAGATGCAAAGGCCAAGTAGAGCACCGGTGCCATCGCAACAGGTTGAGGCTGAGCGGCACCACCGACGAGAGTTGTGGCTCCTGCAGGCTGAAGATCTCTTCGACGACGTAAAGCTCATCGATGAGCTGGCCGACCCAGCAGTACGCCCCTCCCACAACCCGACCGATCTTGTAGCAGGCACAGATCTGATTCGAACATCTTCTTAAGAATCCTTGCGAAGAGGCAACGGAGACTGGCGCAGGTGAAGGCGGTGGCGATGATGCTCTCGACGACTACGAGCTGTGTGATGTGGACGATACCTGCGCCCATGCCATTCCTTGGGTAACAACGCCGCTTACTGGTGCTGCGCTGGTTAGTGCTGGCCTGTGTGTATGTGTTCTCACTTCCCACCTTCATCGACACGAACAGGAACACCGAAAGCTGGCCGTGGATGAGAACGAAGAGAGCAAGAGTTCCACAGCTGCGCACAAAAACCGACGTCCCCACAAGCGCAAGCGTCGAAAAGCGAGAGAGCCCAAGCGGATCTTCAATGGTACTCTTCGACTATTACTCTTGCTCGTCGTCTACGCAGATCTGTGTTAACTTGCACATACACGCACAACGTTGAACAGACACGGATTGCGGTGCGTGCCTGCTCGAAATCAGCAGCCAGGACGATCTCTTTCTACTGCATTGCTCTCACACGTTTCACCTCCAATGTGTGGCCAATTGCATACGTGCGCATACCATCAACTCTCACAACTAGCCATGGCCACTTTCTGATCGTGTCGTGTGTTGTTGTTGTTGTTGTGTGTGTGTTGTGCACAGAATACCGAGCCATCGCCAACAGGTGTCCGCGCTGTAGGTCTCCTTTTGCGAACCTAGAGATGAGGCAGGTGCAAGCCCGGGTCAAGGTACGCACAAAGACCCACTCCCCACCAGGAACGATCTCTGCTCACCGTCCGTTCTCATCAACCAAAGGCAAAGCTCGCCGAGGAGCGCAAGGGCAAGAGACGAAGAGTTGAAGAATGAGGGCTGCGGTAGCAGCCGTGGAGGGATGTAAGTTTGTACTGTCTATAGCTAAATCATTATCGTGCCTTGAGCGCTCATCAGGTTCATGCGCGTTGGCCGTGTTCCTCGTCGTTATCGCTGTCGTCATCGTCGCTCCCCTCGTCGCCCTCTTCGATGATGCCCGCGTTGCTGTTGTTGAGCCCCAGGTTGAGGGTCTCCTCGGCGGTGAAGGGGTTGTGGGCGGTGTTGCCCAGAATTGCGATCGAAGGGTACCGGCCACCATCCTGACAACACACACACACACACACACGAACAAGCAGTCAGCCAACAGCAAGAGAGCGAAGCCGAATGGCGCGAAAGGGACGGACCTGCGACGTGGACGAGGTGGCGGGCACGAGGTACTTCTCAGCCATCTCGATGAGGTCCTTCCGGGTGGCGTCAAGGATACCCTCCCTGTTCTTCTGCCTCATCTCCCACGTGATCCCGCTCGTGAACTCCAGCGCTCCTACACACACACATTCACAACGATTCGTCAGCTTCTTCTTCTTCTTCTTCTCATAATTCATGGTTGTTAACCTTGTCGGGACGGGGCGACGGGGTGGTCGATGGAGGAGAACAGCCGGAGCTTGGCCTCGTCGATGTCCTTGTCCTGAAAGGCGCCGTCCTTCTTCATCCATTCCCGCAACGACGAAAACACGTCCAACGTTCTGCCGGCCGGCAATGAAGACAAAGACAAACAGGTGAGCATTATCGATCACTACACTGATGGCGCGCGCGTGTGTTGAGTGTGTTGTGTGTGTGTGTGCGTGTGTGCTGACGACGACGACGTACTTGGTGGTGTTGGGGTCACGGAAGGAATAGAACGACCAGAGGCCTTCGCCGCTCATCGCTCCGCTGCCGTAGGCACCGCCCTTCTCCCTGATCTCCGGGTGCAGATACGACGACGACACCAGGCTCGACAGGGCCTGTGTTTCATTGCACGCATTTTGATGGGTCAGCGACCGAGGAGCAAGAAGAAGATGTGTAGTGGAGGATCTACCTTGAGCTTGGGGAAGTCGGGGTGAGTGAAGGGCACGGTCGGCAGGATCTGCGACACGAAGTTGACCTGGGCCGGGATGGGCACGAACAAGCGGTGCGGGCGCGACAGAGGCGCGTACTCCGACTCCTGCGCACGACAAAAACCAGACACGACACGACACACGACGCTCGGCGGTGAATAGGCGGAACTAGCATACCATCGATGGTGGGGTGGGTGGGCAAGTGGGTACCCGGTAGTCAGCGGCGGCGGTCGGTTGGGCGGACGACGAAGACTTGAGGCCACCGAGGAGATGGGTGAGCTTCTGCTCGGCCTGGGGGAGCGACCCCTCCTCGCCCACGATGCTGCACCGCATGAGCGACGCGTCGAGCACGTGTTCAGCGATGGCCTTGAGGTGCGGGATGACGGTCGAGACGTCCTCGCTCTGGGCCAGCTGCTGCATTAGCGTGACCTGGGAGATGCCCGACCACGTTTCGTGTAGGGCCTGTGATAGAACACGTGAGTTGCGTCGTGTCGTGTCGTTGGTCGTGTCAGTAAGGGTTGGTGAAGGCGTACGCTTGCTCGCGAGAAGACGGAGGCGGCGAGGCTGCGGGCGTAGGAGTGGCCGGACTCGACGAGCGACTCCTGCATGTCGGACGTGTTGCCGTAGATGATCGACTTGAGCCGCTCCACGTCCTCGAACCTGGGCGCCGAGAGGACCGTGTGCAGCAGCTCAAACATGTGGTCCAGGTTCCTGTCCAGGCAGAACGACGACACGTAGATGCCCGCCCGGAACTTCGAAAGGTCTATTATGTGATGTTATGGTGCTGATTAGTCGACAGAAAAAATCCAACACAACAGCACAGGCGCGGGCGGTCAGGCGCGTACCGGAATGGTGGGTCGAGCAGACGGGCGAGAACTCGATGCCGCCCGTGTGCGACTCGATCTTCTGCGCGAGCTGACGGTAGTCCATGCTGCCGGCGCCCATGCTGGCCATGGCGCTGCAGAAGAGGGGCACGTAGGGCACCAGATCGCTCGGGAGTGAGTTGAGCGAGGCCATGCCCCGGAAGTAGGTCAGCCCGTTCGTCGGCTGCGGCACCGACAACAGAGGGATCTGGAGCGGCAACACATGACACACACGGTCGGTGCGGTGCGTGAGACCCTGGCCAACGTTCCAGGCAGCTGCGCCGCAAAGTCGGGTCGGGTACCTGGTGGGCCGAGTGCGCCAGAGGAATCGTCTTTCGTTCGAACCGGGTGTCCTTGTTGGGCGCTTCCCTGGGCACATCCGAAACGTGAAGCGTAGGCAGAATCGACACATCTGCAGACGTACAGATGGGGCGTTGCGAGTGAGTCGTGGGCGCTTCAAATTTGTAAAGTGGGCTTCCCAAAAGGAAAGCGCACTCTGCTGCTGCTCTTGCCGCTCTTTCAGGAACTTGGCCTTCGCGATGATGTCGTCGATCTCCGCCTGGGACAGGGAGGCCCGGATCTTCTCCAGCCTGGCCTGCTCCTCCTTGTCCAGCTTCTCCAGATACTTCTCGTCTGCGCAGCCCAACGACACATCGGCGTCGGGTAAGTACGAAGCGAAAGTGAGGAATGACGGGCGGGATTGGCACGTTACCGGGCTTCATCAGGAGGGAGACCATGTGGGGATTGTCCAGGAAATATTGTTTCACCTTGTGTTGGAAGTAGGGGCCAGCCTCCAGCTCCTGCTTCAGACGCTCGATTTTCTGTGGATGCGATTAACAGAAGAGGTGAGCACATGGACCTTCGTAGCGGAGTGAAATGCGTGGGCTGCGGTGATAACCTACCTTGTTGACGGAAAGGACTTCGGCCGGATCAGCGCCGTGAATCCACGTGTAGTTGATCGCGTGCCCGACGCTCATGCCAAAGTCAGTGGTCACCTGAGAAAGCGAGTGATTGTAGAGTGAGTGCTCTATGGTCACATCTCTGGGCAGAGATGGGCGGCGTACGTGCTTCTGGGACAGCTCGATCTGATGAAGTACGGACTGAATGCGCTCCTCGGGGAACCCCTCAGCGGCCACTTGCTTGAGCGTGGACATAATGCCCTCTTCCACCTGAACCACACGTCACAGAAAGGTTAGGTGAACCGGTTCTCGGCCTCAAGTTGTCTTGTCCAAGAAGAACCGAGAAGTGGGACGGTACCTTGGGCACGTCCTTTTCATTCATCCCGCTCAACCCGATGGCAAACGGCGCCTCTCTAGCGCCAGAGTCGTAGCCGGTTGACGGTGCGTAGTCGAGACCTGAGGCAGCGCATGTGTGCATTAGCCGTTAGTTGGGCAGGCATGGTGATGGGAGCTGGAACACTAGCCGCTACGAGAGGGCTTACCAATGTTGGTGTCGATCAACACTTTGTACATCGGAGCGTTGGGTCCATTCAGCAGCAGGCGGGAGAGCAGGTTCATGCTCATGTTCTCGAACGGATCCGTGGTCTTGTTGGTGAGCCAGGCCACCGTGAACTTCTCCTGTCGCTTCGGGTCCGATCCAGCTGTACACGCCACGCAGAATAACAGAACAGAAGAAGTCATCAGATCATGCTCCCTATACCCTAAGAGAGTGAATGGAATGATGGTTGCGAGCGTACCGACAGGCGGATACACAGCCTCCACCCGCTTGGGCTGCGTCAAGCGGACTTCGTCGGGAAGATCCGTGCCCGGGTCGATTTGAGAGAAGCGCGACAACACATTCTCGTTGATTTGCTGCAAACGGTGCTCCAACGAGAGATCGCCATACGTGTAGAACCTTATGTTTCATAAGATGGTGTGATTAGGCAGATAACACAGCGAGGAGGCTGTCATTCAGGAAACACAAAAACGCAGGAGCTATGCGCACCAGGCGTTGGACGGGTGGTAGTGGCTTCGATGGAACTCGATCAGCTGGTCGTAGGTCAGGTCCGGTATGGCCTTGGGCTCGCCGCCAGAGTTGTTCTTGTAGGTGGTCTTCGAAAAGAGGTTCGAATGCAGCGCCTGGTAAAAGATCGAGTCTCCCTCGGACTAATCGGGACACACACACGACTACTGTGAGCACAGCCCAAGAAAAGCGAAAGCAAAAAATGGTCACACAGACAGAGCGTACCATGGCGCCCTTCATCTCGTTGTACACCACACCCTTGAACTTGAGCGCCGACGAAGGATCTAATTGATGCGAATCGCCAATAGATAAGGTATGAGTCAGAGGGGACTGGCACATTCCTCGGTTTGCAATGGGCGTACCGTCGATCTTCTCGAATTCGAGCCTGTGGCCCTCCTGCATGAAATCGAAAGGCTCCAGCTTGGGGAAGAACGTGGCATCGAGGTACACGGACAAGAGGTTGTAGTAGTCCTTCACGTTTTGTGTCGAGAAGGGATACGACGTGTGATCCGGCGCTGTTCATTTCAATTATAAAGCGAGTCATGTTAGCGTCACGCTTCGTGTCGAAGGGTTTAGGGACCATACCCGTGTAAGCGTTCATGTAGGTGTTCAAGCTACGCTTGAGCATGTTGAAGAAGGGATCCCGCACGGGATACTTCTCCGAGCCACAGAGTGTCGTGTGCTCCAAAATGTGGGCCACGCCCGTCGAGTCCGTCGGCACCGTTTTGAACGTGACACTGCCCAAAGAGAAGTAAAGCGGCATGAGTACTAGCGGGTTGAGTTGATGGACCATTCCAGTGATGCGAGCAGGAGCCCAACCAGAAGACGTTGTTGGTGTCGCTGCAGTCGACGTGGAAGAGTCGAGCGCCAGTCTTCTCGTGCACCAGCTGGTAGGTCATGAAGTTGCGCTCGGGGATGGGCACCACCTACATCACGTGCGCGTAGTGTCGCTGTTACCTACACGTAGCGCGATGGCACGGCTGGAGACGAACCTTGAGTACACGAAATCCGTGCAACTTGTCGCCCGCGGCAAGAGCTGGCCTTTCCCTCTCTATGGATGGAGTGAAGGCGTGAGCAATCGCAAAGAAAAGAAAATGTGTGATTTATGATGAACGTACCTTCACCCCGCTTGAGTCCAGTGAAATCGATGGAAGTGCTCTGGGAGGTAGTGGAGGGGGCTGCAGCCTGAGTCGCCCACCCTCGTCGCTGAGGTCGTGTAGCGCCCGATGATCCACTGAGTCTGCTCCGCAGAAGGCGGGTAGCAGCCGCACCCGTCGGCAAAGCGTGACGCGACGCATCTACTATCCCTGCGGATGCCACTGCAGCACGAGCCGACAGTGATCTACCCCGCGCCGTCGTCGCCAGCAGCCTCTTCATCTCGCTTTCCTCCGGCCACTCTGCCTGGCTGTGGGGCTTTTTGTTGTTTTTCTAGGCATTTCTTTTTTGTAGACTCCTTCAAGAAAAGGACTTTTCTTTCCGTTTTCCCAGCAACAGCAGTGACGATGGAGGAGTTGGTGGGGAGGACGGCAAGCACTGAGCTGCGGCCGTGGGCGTTTCTGGTGGCGTGGGACGGAGTGCTGACGTTGGCCTACCGCGGCTTCCCTTGCTCGCTGGTGGACCTCAAGCAGCACATCGGCCACCACTTTCCCGAACTGCCGCCAGAGAACCCGGGCAGCAAGTGGCCAAAGACCACGCTGGGCGCGCTGGCTGAAGGCTCGCCGCCGCTCACGCTCGACCAGCTGCGCACTCTTAAGCGCGTGTGCGACGAATGCAGCGCCGAGCTGCGTTTGCGCGGCACGCCCGCCATGCGGGTGGACCAACTCGCGGTGGTGGTCTACTGCTGCGCCTCGCTCGAAAAGCGACTCATCACCCATCGCATCGACCTGCTTCACCACACCGGCGACGTGGCCGCGGCCGACATTGGGTGTAGTTTGAGCGCTGGCTATGCACACAAGCACACACGCACACACGCACGCACGCACAGCCTGCGCTTCAGGCGCTCCAGCGCATTGACCATATGTGCGGCTGTACAGAGAAGAGGAGATGAAGAAGGTGGATGACGTCTTGGCCGAGTTCGACGAGAACCAGCTCGAACGGTACATTGAACGGGTGGCCACCGGGCGCAACCATGCGCCCCACTACCGCAATCCGCGGGTGAGCTCCTCCTCGTCGCCTTCCACATCATCATCTTCACCATCATCATCATCATCATCATCATCATCCGGGCAACTAACGAGCTCTCTCGGCTCTTGGTGGTGGGGAGAGCAGATGGGCTGTACGTTGGTGTATGAGCTGCAGCCACTGCATCTGCCCGCCGCAATGGCCCACTTCTGCCGGCGTGTAGATGAAGCGCTCGGCAAAGGCTGCTACGAGTGGTTCCACTCCTCCGCGCTCCATGTCACCGTGCGTGGCCTGTGAACTTTAGTGGAAGGAATGTGCGTGCTCACAGGCCCACACAACCGGCCTATCACGGAGAGGAGACAAAAGATATTTATATATATAAATTCTAGGAAGTGTGCGCCAAAGAAAGATTGGAGCTTGCGAGGATGGGCGTGAAGGGCTTGATGCAGTTGATAGCCGATGCGTGTCCTCAGGCATTGAAGGAGACCGGGGCGGATAGCTACTTCGGCCGCAAGGTGGCACTTGACGCCTCCCTCGCCCTGTACTCCTTTCTAATTGCCCTCAGCCCCCTCAGCGGCAGCTTTTTGACCAACCCCTCCGGCGACGACACCTCGTACCCACCCATTATTTATGCATTTTTATTTTTAAATATATAACTATTTTATTTGCTAATTGTTGGCTGAAATAATAATAATAATTTATAACAGATATCTGATGGGCCTGTGGTCGCGTACGCTGCGGTTGGTGGCCTGCGGTATCAAGCCCGCGTTCGTGTTCGACTCCGTTCGGGCTCTTGGGGCGGCAGCGCAGCCGCAATCGGCGGCCCACAGCCCTCCGGGCGCCAGGCGAGTAGTGCGCGTGACGCCGACGCACATCGAGGAGTGCAAGAAGCTGCTGGGCCTGATGGGCATGCCCGTTGTCCAGGCGCCCGCCGGCGGCGAGGCCGAGGCCCAGTGCGCCGAGCTGTGCCGCGCGGGCAAGGTCTTCGCCGTGGGCTCGGAGGACATGGACGCGCTGACCTTTGGGGCGCCGGTCCTCCTGCGCCACCTCACCTTTTCCGAGGCGCGCAAGCTGCCCATCGTCGAGATCGAGCTCCCCAAGGGTGCGTGCGTGTGCCCTCATCGCCGCGGAGGCGTGTGCGCACTCGCTCTCTCGCTCACTCACCAATCGAGCGCACACCACCAGTGCTGGAGGGCCTGGGCTTGACGATGGAGCAGTTCATCGATCTGTGTATCCTCGCCGGCTGCGACTACTGCGACACGATTCGAGGTGCGATGTCCAGGCGACGTGGCACACGCGCGCGTGCGGACGGTTGGACTGACGGCACCACCGCCCACGCAGGGGTCGGACCTAAGAGGGCTCTGGCGTTGATCAAACAGCACGGCTCGGTCGAGCAGGTCATCAAGAACCTGGACAAGGCCAAGAATCCGCTACCCGACCAGTTCCCCTTCGAAGCCACCCGCGAACTCTTCAAGCACCCCAACGTACCTCATCCACCCCACACCGCGCGTGCGTGTGGCGTGCGTGCGTGTGCGTGTGCGTGTGCGTGTGCGTGACTTGATACGGATTGTGAATGGGGCGTAGGTCATTCCGGGAGACGAGGTCGAGCTCCAGTGGGGCAGCCCTGACGAGGAGGGCCTGCTGGAGTACCTGGTGGCCGAAAAGGGATTCAACGAGGAGCGTGTGCGCAAGGGCATCGCAACCCTGAAGGCCGGCCGCAAGCCCCAACCAGTGCAGGGCCGCATCGACAGCTTCTTCACCAGCGCGGGAAAGTCTTCTTCATCCACGCTCAAGAAGGAGGCCTAGCCACAACACCTCATCTGTGGTTGTGGTGGAAATATGCGCAGTTGTTTAAGTGGTGTCTTGGCTCTTAGGCAGAGTGAGCGTCGTCGGTGGCCTGGTGGTGTGGGTCGCCCGTCGGTCGCGTCAACACGCCATCCGCTTGCGCTCGCGTTGCCGCAGCGCTGCCGGCAAGGTACCGGTGACTGCAGAGAGGCGAATGAAGAAGAAGAAGAAGGCAGGTAAGGCGTGGGCAAGGCAAAGGGAGATGGTCGTCGCCGTACATGGACTGCCAGTAGCCAGGCGTGTGAGCGGAGCCATCGATGAGGCCGTACACGAAGCGCCGCGCGGCGAGGGAGAAGCGGTAGGTTTCGAGCAAGCGGTATACGTTGGCCACCAGCGAATGCGAGAAGAACATCTCGGGGCTCTTCATCCGCAGCCTAGTTTCAAGCATGACACGAACGATCAGTATACGCTCAGCTGACTGACTGATCGTCATCATGAATGCGTCTCAGAGTGGAGGGGGCGGGAGCACCTTTTAAGCGTTTGGGCGGCGCCCTTGTAGGTGAGACCGCTGCCCAGGTTACAGATCTGGGTGATTATTCCGTGGCGCTGATCGCTCAGCTTGTAGCGACACACCAGATGGTTCGCGCACAACACAGCCCACGAGCCCTGATAGACGCACTCCTTGACCTACAAATCGCAACCGCCGCAAATACGTAGGTGCTCAGAATCATGCGCAGCACAATGACAACGGGAAGGACGAGGGCCAAGAACAGGTACCTGCAAAAGGCAGCGCGACGTGATGTCCTTGGGCATGCAGATCGTGTTGGTCTTCCTCGTGCGCGGCGTCTCCCAGCCAAGGGTGCTCAAGACCTGCTTGCCCCGCTCTGTGCGAGAGAGCAAGCCCAGCACGTAGAAGCACGTCCTGTACGCGCGCCGACAAAGCAGACAAAGGTGGTAAGGGCCGTGTGCCATTGGTGGGGGCTACACAGCGCAGGGAGAGTAAGGGAGGAAATGTACCCTCGGAGAGCCAGGTTGTCGACCGTAACGGCCAGGTTGGCAATATAGCCAATGGCGTTGAGTTCCTCCAGGAAAGCCAGCCCGGTCTCGGACTCGCCCACATGACCCACGGCCCAGAGAGCGGCTCTTCTCTCGAGCGGAGATACGGATTCGTTGGTCAGCGTAGCCCACACTTCGTCGAGGTATCGGCCGTTACGAAGGAACCTGATGGTCAGACGCCGAACCAAATCAAAGTTAGCAGCGCGTGCGCACTCGAGCACAAGACCGCAAGATGGTGCCAGCAGTGGAGGGGAGTGTACGCGCAGCCCTTTTCGGTCTTGGCCAATGCGCCGTACATGTGCGGCGGAGGGATGACCGATTTCTTCCTGTAATCGCGCATCGTGGGCGAAGGAAGTGGTCAGATCCCGGCTAGTCACACTAGAACGGAAGAAGAACTCACCCGCCGTTCGAGTAAACATTCTCCGAGAAGGCTTCGTCGAGGTCGGCCTCAATGTCGATTGCGTATTGAATATTCTGAAGAGTGCGCCCGAGTTGGTGAGCACGTTGAGCCCCGCACAGATGGAAGTGGGAGAGACGGAGGGGGAGGGAGAGGTCGGACCAGTGAGGCGCGCCACAGCTCCACTTCCGGTCCGATAAAGTTGATCTCCTCCAGGTAGTCGAATCCCGCTTCAATCGACAAAAATCTGCTCAAGCCGAGTGAGGGTCCGCGCAACAGCCTTGGAGAATAGAGATAGCAGCTCTCGGTACCGTATCATCATGTTTTTGCCCTCTTTGCCGAGCTTCTTCAGGGCCTGCGGCTTCTTTTCGATGAACGATTTCTGTACGGCGACACACAGTGAGGCCACAGCAAAATGTCAGAGATTGAGCGCGCGTAGGGCGAAGCGAATAGGGATTGAGAGGAGAGCGACGTACCAGGCATTCGAAGTTATCGCTGGCTTCGTCCAGCACGCTGAGGGCTTCGTGGGTGACCTGTCGGTCCTGATCCGACAGCTAGCAACGCGAAAAGGAAGAAAGCACATCAACAGAGGATTTCTCGAGGGTGACTGAAGGGCCAACGTACCCGTTCGACAAGAAAGTCGATGGCCCACACGCTGAAGTTCGACACTCCGGCACGGAGCAGCGTGCGCATGTGCTTGGTGGCCAGCGCTCGTACCACCTTTCGCCAATCGTACACGTGATGTGAGTGGCGGGCGACGGAAAGGAATGGGGTCGCAGAGGAAAGGGGGCACCATTGAGCGGGAACGGAGGCAGCCTCTCAGTAATGGACGAGCTGGCCCCGTCGGCATGTTGTAGTCCAAGCACGTTAGCACGCGCTTTCGCAGCTGGTCCTGGCCTTGCTGTTCCGAGAGCGTTCTCAGCCAATTGAAGATCTTGGTGCTCCTCAAAAATTCGAGACCTGCGGTGAGACGCGCGTCGTGTCAGATCAGTGGTTGTTATCCGTGCTGCCGTCGATCTGTTCTTAGTCGTCGAGAGAGGGTGGGATTACCTTCGTGGGTAGAGGACAACGTTCCGATGAGCGCAAAATATTCACAAGTCATGTTGCTGCAGGGAGGGTCCGTGAGCAACAGCGCGCCAAGGGGGTCGTCCGGAATCTGTTGGTTGGCGTGGAGACACAGATGAGCAACGAAAAAACCAACCAACCAACCAACCCAACCAACCCAACCAACCCAACCAACCCAACCAACCCAACCAACCCAACCAACCCAACCAACACCAGCGTTCCGTGGCCGGTCACTCGTGCAAAGAAGAGAACAAACGTCGAACCTTCTCGGCGACCGCCTGGAGAATGGCAGAGATCTCGGAAAAGAGCGGGTCCGACTTCAAAAACTTCACCCCGATGTTGTCGGGCACCTCGGGCTTGAGCAAGATCTAATCATAGAAGTTAGCTCGATGGCCAGCCCAGTCAGGATGTGTGCGCAGGGTGGAAGTACCTCAAGCGTTTGGCACGCAACCCGGACATACTTTTGGTGGTTGTCCTGAGGGGGAGGGAACGTTGAACTTTGAGCTAGTGCAAAGGAGGAGAATATCGTGTGAGGAGAAGGCGTACATGCGACCAGGGCAGAGTGGAGAACTGGCAGGAGGAGGGTCGGAAGAAGGTGAGCAGCCGCTCGAAAAAATTGGTTTTCGTCTTTGTATACTCGGTATGTACAGGATTCCTGTTGAGCGTGACGCATCGTTAGTGTTAGCCACATGTTGCACGAAGAAGGAAAGAATAAGCGCAGGGCGCTAAGCTAATAGTACCTTAGTGGGCCTTCCAAGACTTCAGAGATCGTGTCCCATGCCCACTTTGTGTACTCCTTTGTGGCCAGGACCTGTGAACCAGGGTCAGGTACTGCCGCGGAGCAGGTGGACAGAACAGTGATCACGCACCCCCGAATTCTGTAGCTTGGCGAGCAGCTGGCGGGTGTCCATGTCCCAGTCCATTTTCCTCTTGATGCCGTCGATTCGGTCCAGACGCCTGTCCTTCTTCTTTTGGAGAAAGGAAGTAAGCAAAGAGCCACTATTGAGGAGTTATCCAAAGGAGCCGCTTACCTGGGAGCGGCGCCAGCTTTGTGTTAAGGGCTGCGAATCGAGGGCATCCATTGAGTCCTCTTCCACCCTGTCGATTGGTCGGCAGCGATCAGTCGCGACGTTGCGTCAAGTCAAGGGGATGAGTATTGTCGCAAGCGGACCTGGTATTGGAGTACTGGTGAAGCGAGTTGACCATCTCTGACGCCACGCACCAGACCCCGTTCTTCCGATTAAACGACACGGCTGATATGATCAACGTTGGTAGCGCCTACAGATGGGAGGAGGGAATCAGCATCGACTCACAATACACGAACGATACATCGCACGTTACCTGGATGTTGGCGCACTGAGAGGCAGGCATCAGGATGTCTGAAAGATGCAGTATCTCGCCCAGCAGCATCAGCGCTTTCTCGTCCAGCTTCCGCGCGCTACTGTCCTGGGTCTTGCCCAGCTCTACCAGCACCTTGTTTGACGAATGTGTTGGCCACACATGGAATGAGTAACTGAGCAATAGCAACGCAAAACACTGGAAGCATACTTCGAGAAGACCGCAGCTGATGAAGGCCATGAGAAGTGCGGAGAGGTAGTTGTCGATCAGGTTCGCCCTTTGCGCTTCCTCTGAAGATTGCTCTGCGTGGCTGCGGCCCAAAAAAATGTCAGCATCCCCGTCAGGGCTGTTGGTGGCCACACACGAAGCGCACCTTTCCGATGGAGAACCGCGCCTGCCGAAGCCCCGTGAAAGAGTCATGGCCGATCGGGGAATGCGGAATAGCAAGTTCAGCGCATCCAAAATGAGTTCCTGGAACGTAACCAACTTAGTGAGGGATCACGCCATGGCACGGCACGAAGGCGTAATTGGGGGATGCGGGGTGCATACATGTAACTCAGGATGAGGAAGCCTGAGGGCGTCAACAAAGGTCTTGAGCCCCTGCTGATCGGAGGCGAGGTATATAACGCCCGTCCAGCTGAGAATCAGAGAAAAGGGGAAGTCAGCACGGCCCCGTTGTTACTCAGCGACCAAGGTGTGCGAACCTCTTGAGCATTACGCATAGCGTCTTTATGCAGGCGTCCCACACGGCAGACTGCTCGGGCGGATATCCCGCCTTCGGCAAGTGGAATGTGTCGGTCAAGGGAGTAAAGAGTAGCTGTAGTCACAGAGGAGAGAGAACCAGCCAAAAGGGAGTCAGCATGTATCACCAAATGCAAAGTCATTGTCAGGCCGTTAGAACGCACCCGAATGTCGGCCTGTGGTCGAATGTATCGACGAGTTTTGGATTCGTTTAATAAGTACAGCAGGCACATAACAAGAGGCTGACGTATGTCCTGGGAAAGGAAAGACAAGGACAAGGCACTAGCGTTAAGTGGCAGCATGGCCGATAAGGCAGAGAGGGAGAGGAGCGAGTACTGTGTGTAAGGGGGACACGGCAGCCGAGATTAGGACGGGTATTCCGTTGCACAACGCCACAATACTCGTGTTGCCGATCGCTGTCCAATACACCAAACACTTGTGAGACATGATAAAGAGATGACAAAGCACTGGCCAGAGAAAGTGAAGGTGTGCCAAACCTATTTCGGCCAAGGCCAACAAGCACGAAGAGCAGAGCATGTCTGCTTCCTCGCTCGCGATGGCGACGAGCGCCTGACGTGTCCAAGTGTCAACTCAGTCAATTCCAGAACTGGTAAAAGCAATTGAGAGACCAAGAGGGGCTGACCTGGACGAGGCATCGTGGCATCAGCGCGGGGCTGACTGTGCAAATGGTACGGACAAGCTTGATTGCTTGCATCCGCTCCATTGTGCCGCCCTGTTCTCGTTCCAGGGATCTACGTAATGATGAAAGGTGAGCAAGAGTCTTCATGTATGGCAAGCGTTCAGAGATTGAAGGAGACTGTACTGTGCGATCAGGTAGTGCAAGCTGTTGTCAATCAATACCTCGAGAAGTGATACATCTCTCACGAACATGTGCATACAGTACAGCGCCGTCGATCGCACATTGCGCGACGAATGGAGCATGTATACCCGCATACTGCGAGCGTGAGGGACATGAGGGTCAGCGGTCTTCAGAAGGGAATCGGGGCCGCAAGAGAACACGGGGAGACACCACGTACCACGCCATGAACTGCGACCGCGGGAAAGACGGCGCTCGCGAAAGAGAGCAATACTCGAGTCCGATCTCCAACAGGCCGGTGAATGCCGCGGGCTTGCTCATGGACTGGTCTTCGTCCATGAGCACCGTCAGCAGTCGTTGCACCTTCATCAAGGTCTGCAAAGGTTGCCCGAGTGAGCATTACACCGATGAGTTCGAACATGGTGGGTCACGATACACGTACCTCGTTGAGCTGCTGCTCGTCCGGCGTGGCGTCTTCATCGCGGCTGGTGCTTGGCTGGCGAGAACCCGGCCCCTCCTCCGGTGGCTCGTCGGCGGAGAGCAGCTGGTCTCCCTCCCCGCTCGTTGACGTTCCTGCGTCTTCTCCCCACTGGGACTCACCCGTGGTCGAAGCTAGCATGGCAGCGTTGGATGCTCGGTGCTGATCTTCTGCGCCCCCCACGGGGAAAGGTGCTCCCTCTTCTTCCGAGGCAGACGAATTAATCTCTGGGGGGACTTTAGATTGCGAGGAGCCCGTCACTGCTCTTGGTGAGCAGGCGTTGGAGGAACGGAAGAGGGAGCACTCGTAGACGCGCATCTTGTCGGCAGCGCCCCCCTTCGCCGGGGCACCAGTGAGTGTGGCCTCTGAGCATACCCTTGCGATCGACCGAGTGTTTCTCTTCTTTGACTTCTTTCGATCAATGGTGTCAGCCTTTTCTCTTATTCCGCTCAGGTCTGTTGTCGATCTACTGAGCTCTAATCCTCCTTTCTTATCCTTCTTCTTTTTCTTTTTCTTCTTCGGCTGACCTCCTCCCTCTTGACCGTTGGTCTGTTCTCCATTCCCCGCCTTCTTGTCGCCCATGGGCGCTTCGGCTTCGGCTTCCCGAAGATGTACACCTCCTTCCCTATCTTCATCCCTCGACTGACGATCTATCTCGTCCTCCTTCCCCTTCCGCTTTGGCGAGTCTTGCCACGAGGTGGCCGGGGTCTCCTCCGCCACGCCCCCGCCGCTCGTCCTCTTCATCTTCTTCTTGATCTCTCGCTCACTACCACGTTGTAGAGGCGTCAAGAAAATAAATACGTCATTTCCGCTTTAGGAAATCGTCAGCCCAAAGACACGACTGCAGCGAAACCACCACTCGTTTCGTTTTGTTCAACGGAGAGGCACACGACCTTCATGATGTTGTGGCATTGAGCTGGCCCACACCTCAGTACCACCTGCAGGTGAGGAGCAAGTGGTTGAACTCAACCTTCGTTCGGTTCTTAGGCGAGGAGGATGTCGGGTTTGGTGTTGTGGAGCGGGGAGGAATGGCCAAGGGCGGGCAGGGACTTCTTCAGGTGCGAGTAGCGCTCCTTGAGCGTGTAGGCAGCGGCCTTGGGCTCTCTCTGCCTGGTGAGCACTCCCTTCAGGTTGGTGGCTCCCACTCGGGTTGCTGGGTGGTGTCACGAAGTGGTTGTCAGACAACGTCACCGTCACAGGCCAAGGCTGGATCGAGCTGAGCTGCGCAAGGAGGCAAGTGAGTGGGCATAAGCGGCATACGTGATTGGCCGGTCCTGAAATCGGCAAAGTTCCACACGAGCTCGCCGATGAGGAACTTGCCGATGTACTGGTCAAACACCTTATGGTACTGCTTGAGGAACTCCACCTGGAAGTCCTCCGTGAACTGGAACGCACGAGAGAGGAGAAAACGAGTGTGAGACGCGCAGATTGCGGCATTCTACGGCTCGAGCTGCGCGTGATCTGTACCATGAAGGCGGGGTCGTGGTGCAGGCCAGGCACGGTGTCAGCTCCATACTCGCTGACAATTATCGGCTTTTGGTACTTGGCCCAGAAGCCCTGAAGATCAGTGTCAAGCTGGTAGGGGATCACCTCCAGCTGCCCCGAGTCCGAGTACCACGCGTAGTACCTGTGGATCCAGAGGAAACGAATCATCAGCGACGGAGGAACCGAACCTGCGCTTCGCGCGTGCTGTGTGGACTGACCTGTTGATGCACACGACATCAAAGAACTCGGCGCAGGTCTGTCCGGTGTAGTCGACGTTGTTGACCAGCGTGATCGGCCTTCGCGTGGGATCGGTCTCGCGAGTGTAGGCGGCCACTTCCCTGTTTAATTAAAAAATATTATAAATTATTTTCATCCAACATCAGCCTTCAGCTCGTCGTGAGTCAAAGCGTGGAGGAAAACGCGTACTTGAAGTAGTTGTAGGCCACGTGCATATCCGAGCGCGGCTCGTTCGCGACGTTCCACATCACCACGCTGGGGTGATTCTTGTCCCTGCGGATCATTTCATACATCACCTGCGCAAAGCGCCGCGAAAAAAGAGGCGGTGAATGCAGGCTCACGACCCAGGGCGGACAGTTGCAGCCGACATGTACCTGCTTGTGGTGCGCCAGAGTGGTCGGGTTGAAGTACGAAGCTTCGGCAAGTCCGACTGCGGGGCACTCGTCAATGATGACCTGCAGGCAGACCGCGAATTGACGTGAGCCAAGGTCCACACATGGCAACCGAGTCAAAGGTGGTGCGCTGTACGTACAATTCCGCGCTCATCGGCCATATCGTAGAACTGGGGCGCGTAAGGGTAGTGGCTCGTGCGGTAGGCCGAGACATTGAGCCACTGCAGCATGTTGTAGTCCTTCACCACGATGACGTCGTCCACTCCCTTGCCTCGGATATCGGAGTCTGCCCACGCCACCACACAGGGACGATTGAGTGCGACATGTGCACCCCGTTCGCCGACGCCTGCGCGCCGACGCACCTTCGTGCTTGTCGACGCCGTGGAAGTAGAACGGCTTTCCGTTGATGAGGAACTGCGCGCCGGAGACCTTGATCGTGCGGATGCCCACGCTGCGCAGGTGGTAGACATCATCATCGGCGGTGACCTCCAGTGTGTAGAGGTACGGCTTGCCGGGCTGCCACAGGGTGAGAGCGTCTGCACACGGGCGTTCAATCATGGCGATCAATCACAAGCACAAAAGGGGTTTGATGAGCGGACAATGGACCACGCACCCCTTTCCACGACGAGGCTCCCGTTGAGCTGAGCGCTCTGCGTCACAACCACACCGTTGCCGTTGATCAACCTCACCTGCGTCGCTGCTGGGGTCGCAGGACTAGACTCGGGGATCAGGTTGCCCTCTTCGCCCTGAGTTGGCGAGGTCTTGGCCACAGCGATCTCGTAGTTGACGCTCGCGTCGCCGTTCGGCTGATTTGTAGAGGGGGGAGAGAAGTGAGCGCCCAAACAACAGCTTTTGGAAGTGACCGTCGCGACTGCTACCTGAATGTCGTAGGTGAGGGTGATGTCGTCGATCCACTGG
>NW_004457431.1:372591-373638 GCF_000313135.1 Acanthamoeba castellanii str. Neff
GGCGTAAGATAGCGTCGTCGTCGTGGAACAAGCAGATCAAGGTGTGGAACGCCGAGACCGGCGTCGAGCTGGCCACGATCACCGGTCACAAGGGAGTCGTGACCCAGGTGCGCTTCACGCACGACGGCCGACACATTGTGTCGTGCTCGCTCGACAAGACCGTGCGTGTCTTCTCCGCCGACACCTACACCGAGATTACTGCCATCAAGGCACATTCCGGAGTATGTCACTGCGCCAACACACGCACACGCACGCGCACGCGCACACGCACACACCAAACGAGACTCACCTGAGTGCAACGCCACCAGGGAGTGAACAGCGTGGCCTGCTCGCCCGATGGAAAGTCGATTCTTTCGGCCTCGACCGACAAGACCATCAAGAAGTGGAACTGGGGCACCTGGGACGAGGCGTGCACATTCTCGGGTCACACCAATGCCGTCAACCGGGTTGCGTTCTCGCCGGACGGCAGCAGTGTCGTGTCTGGCAGCGACGATAGGAGCGTCCGATTATGGTAAAACGAACACATGGCACACGCACACACCACCGCACACGCATGACATGAATACTGATTGGGGGTTTGATTTCGCATGGGCTAGGTCGGCCGACGGTTCGCTCAAGGGGACGCTGACCGGCCACAAGGACGGCGTGGCGGCCGTCAGCTTCTCGCACGACGGCAAGCGCGTGGTGTCGTCGTCGCACGACAACATGATCATCGTGTGGGCCGCCACCGGCTCCTTCCACCAGCTCGCCATCCTCATCGGTCACACGTACGCTCCCGCCGCCAGTTCATCCCTTCATGTTGGTGTTGTTCTTTCACAAGCTTACACCGCACACGACACGACACGACGCGCGATGAATAGGGGTACGGTGTTCGATTGCTCGTTCTCGCCGGACGATAGCAAGATCGTGTCGGCCTCGTTCGATCGCACGGTCAAGATGTGGGAGTGCGACCCAGCGTGGGTGCCCCAGGGGGAGAAGGGCAAGTCGCGCCGCCCGCCCAAGCCCTTCACCAACATCACCGGCCACACGGCCCGCATCCTCAATACG
>NW_004457431.1:373837-374859 GCF_000313135.1 Acanthamoeba castellanii str. Neff
TGGGCACCGCGGTGACGTCCGAGGGCACGTCGAGCTTCCACTTGGGCGTCAGCTGGTGCACATTCGACTGGCGGATGCAGGTCTCATCGACTGCGCGGTGGTTGTTGCTGATGCCGTTGCCCCAGTTGGGCCACCCTCCTCCGCCAGCGCTGTGGGCCGGCTGCGTTAGGTACAGAGCGAAGGCGACCATCAGCAGGAGGAACGTAGTACGAGTCATTGCTTGTTGTTTGGCTTCTTGGTGTTGCTTGTTGGGAGTAAAGTGAAGACCGAAAAAGCTGCGCCTTTTGTACCGTGCCGTGTTTGTCCGAATGTTCGAGTTTGTAACTCTCCCACCTTCGCTCGAAGAAACGAGAGTACGACTTCGGCCAAAAGAGAATAGAAATAAATTCAATTTACAAGACTCACGTTTGGGCGCAGCTTCAGACTTCGCTGTCATCAGTGCTGTCGTCATCGGAGAAGTTGTCATCGTAGCGCGCCGAGACGTAGCGGCGGGTGAAGGCCGACGCCGGCGAACGGGTACGCCCAGTACCGAGGCGCCGTAGTAGAACGCGCCGCCGACCTGCGACGCCAGGGTGTCGCCCTCCTCGTTGTCGATGCTGCGCGAGTTGTAGTCGTCATCGTCGCCACTCGCAAAGACCCGACTCGGTGACGCCCGGCTGGCGGTGGCGGTGGTGCTGGTTGTGAGTACCAGAGGCGAGCGAGGAGAGGTAGCCGGTGGCGCCGTGCTTCTGGTACTGGTCGAGTGGACGGCCACGATGCGGTGGGCCGCAGCTCGCGGGAAACGCTGGAGTAAGCAGCCCGCATCCCCGCCTCTGTTGTGGCGGGCGCGTGGGCGTACATGCTGCTGCCGGCAATCGACCCTCCTGGGTCACCACACAACCATCAGCGAGCGGCGGCACCTAATCACGGCAACTCAGGTGACAGGTAGTACCCGAACCGCCGAGGTGGTAGTCGGCAGCCTCCAGCACGTACTGGCGCCAGCCGTCAGGTTTGTGCCAACGAGAAGACCCTCGCTAAGACGA
>NW_004457431.1:374937-376138 GCF_000313135.1 Acanthamoeba castellanii str. Neff
CCGACAGTCGATGACGCGAAGGTAAGCTCCAATTGTGTGCGGTCATGTGCGATGTGTGTGTGTCGGTTGCGTGTGCTTACCAACCGACTATTGGATTGCAGAGGGTGGAGAGAAGGAAGACGATGAGGCGGTGGAGAAGGAGGAGGGAGTGGCCGAGGACTACACAGCGCTGAAGCAGGGATTCCTAAAGCTGCTTGAGAAGGCCGCGGCCGCCGTCGCTGGCTCACATAAGAGTACGCCTGCCCCCACTCGCTGGCTGGCTCGCTCTGTGGTCCTCTCGTTCATTTGAGCTCACACTCCCTCTCGTCACAGCTGCCCAGCGCCGGTTGGTTTTGATCATCGATGCGCTCAACCAGCTGGATGAGAGCTACAACGCCCACTCGCTCGATTGGCTTCCCCGTGAGTTGCCCAAGGTTGGTGTCACCCCCACGGGGCCACTTTTTCTTTTCTTTTCACCTGCCCCCGTTTGGCGGTGGTGCTCACCACCTCGGTTCTATGCGCGGTCTAGGGGCTACGAGTGGTGGTGAGCACATTGCGCGGGAGCTGCCTGGACTCGATTAACAGAAGGCCGAACGTGGTATGTGCCACACATCCCTTCACACACACACACACACACACACACACACACACACACACACACACACACACACACACACACACACACACACGCCACACCTGAGAGGCCTGTTCTGATCCATTCGTCTTTGTGTGCTTGAACAGCAAATCACTGTGGGACCGCTGGATCTCGATGAGAGGAAGGAGATCGTGCGTAAGACGCTGTGGGAGTACCGAAAGAAGCTCGATGATAGGCAGATGAAGCGGCTGCTCAGCAAGAAGGACGCCTATAAGCCCCTCTACCTCATCGTCGCATGCGAGGAGCTGCGCGTGTTCGGAGTGTACGAGCTGGTCAGCGAACGCATCGACTCCATGGCCGACACCGTGCCGGCGCTATTTGAGGAGGTGCTGATGCGACTAGAAAAGGACCACGGGTGGGACCTGGTGCGAAACGCGCTCGCGCTGTTGCAGTGCTCTCGCGGCGGCCTGCTCGAATCCGAGGTGCGCACGACACACAACATGCAACATACACATATGTATGACATATGTGCTGACGTGGAGTGTATTGATTGGGGCAGATGGTGACGTTGCTGTCGAGCCCCATCCAGCCGGATAACATCGATAGGGCCGAGACTACCTTCATCGA
>NW_004457431.1:376622-401349 GCF_000313135.1 Acanthamoeba castellanii str. Neff
TTCAACGAGAGGCACACGACCTTCATGATGTTGTGGCATTGAGCTAGCCCACACCTCAGTACCACCTGCAGGTGAGGAGCAAGTGGTTGAACTCAACCTTCGTTCGGCTCTTAGGCGAGGAGGATATCGGGTTTGGTGTTGTGGAGCGGGGAGGAATGGCCAAGGGCGGGCAGGGACTTCTTCAGGTGCGAGTAGCGCTCCTTGAGCGTGTAGGCAGCGGCCTTGGGCTCTCTCTGTCTGGTGAGCACTCCCTTCAGGTTGGTGGCTCCCACTCGGGTTGCTGGGTGGTGTCACGAAGTGGTTGTCAGACAACGTCACAGGCCAAGGCCGGACCGAGGTGAGCTGCTCACGGAGGGAAGTGAGTGGGATGCATAGGCGGCATACGTGACTGGCCGGTCCGGAAATCGGCAAAGTTCCACACGAGCTCGCCGATGAGGAACTTGCCGATGTACCGGTCAAACACCTGATGGTACTGCTTGAGGAACTCCACCTGGAAGTCCTCCGTGAACTGGCACGCACGAGAGAGAGGAGAAAGCGAGTGTGAGACGCGCAGATTGCAGCATTCTACGGCTCGAGCTGCGCGTGATCTGTACCATGAAGGCGGGGTCGTGGTGCAGGCCAGGCACGGTGTCAGCTCCGTACTCGCTGACGATGATCGGCTTTTGGTACTTGGCCCAGAAGCCCTGAAGATCGGTGTCAAGCTGGTAGGGGATCACCTCCAGCTGCCCCGAGTCCGAGTACCACGCGTAGTACCTGTGGATCCAGAGGAAACGAATCATCAGCGACGGAGGAACCGGGTGGTAGACATCATCATCGGCGGTGACCTCCAGGGTGTAGAGGTACGGCTTGCCGGGCTGCCACAGGGTGAGAGCGTCTGCACATGGGCGTTCAATCATGGCGATCAATCACAAGCACAAAAGGGGTTTGATGAGCGGACAATGGACCACGCACCCCTTTCCACGACGAGGCTCCCGTTGAGCTGAGCGCTCTGCGCCACAACGACACCGTTGCCGTTGATCAGCCTCACCTGCGTCGCTGCTGGGGTCGCAGGACGAGACTCGGGGATCAGGTTGCCCTCTTCGCCCTGAGTTGGCGAGGTCTTGGCCACAGCGATCTCGTAGTTGACGCTCGCGTCGCCGTTCGGCTGATTTGTAGAGGGGGGAGAGAAGTGAGCGCCCAAACAACAGCTTTTGGAAGTGACCGTCGCGACTGCTACCTGAATGTCGTAGGTGAGGGTGATGTCGTCGATCCACTGGCTGGGCGTGGTGTACAGATACACCTCGCGATCGATGCCGGCGTAGTTGACTGCATCATCGCGACAAAGAAGGTTCAATGAACATCAGTCGCCGTTCGCTCCACGCTTCAGTGAACGACAAAACGGAGTGCGGGACGCGTGCGTACAGAAGTCGAAGTGGGTTTCCTGCACGGTGTATCCCTTGGGGTAGCGCGGACCGTGCTCGACCCGCACGTTGCCGGGAGGAAGGGTGAAGGGCGTGAGGGTGTTGTTCACCGCCACGGTCAGGCGGCTGCGCGCGGTTCCCTTCACGAGCTGGGTAATGTCCGCCTCAAACGGCAGATGGCCGCCGGCGTGGCTGACGACCTAGGTCGTGGAGAAGTGAGCACGGGCTCAGACCGGTGCGATTGTTCCAGTGTGCGGGGGGGTGGACGTACAGCAGTGCCGTCGACCCACACGGACGCCGCGTAGCTCACGCTCTCGAAGCGCAGCACGATGCGCTGGCCAGTGCTGACCCAGGTGTGAGGCACGAAGAAATCGCGCTCGTACCAAACCCACCCGATGTGCCTGCGCAGCTCGTTGTCTGTGGTCGGAGGTGTGAGCGCCGAAACCTTTGTTTGTTGGCTTCCTTGCCACGCCATTGTGGTGGTGGTGGTGTATGTGCACCTTGGGTGATGTCGTTGTAGGAGGCGGGGACGGGCATGTGCAACAGGGGAGCCGCCAGTGGCCTCAACCACCACCGCTCCGCCACGCCCACATTGTGTTTGTCTTCCTGTATTGGGGGGGGGCAAACGTTAAAAAAAGCGAAGCAAAAGAAAGCGAAGCCGCACAGGTCGACCACACCTTGAAGCGCCAGATGCCGCTCAAGTCCTTTACGCTGCGCGCTGGGTTGTCCTGCACCTGCAGCATGCCAGCTCCGTACGCGCCGGTCGCCACAAGAAGCAGCACCTGTACCAGTTGCCCACCCCCCGGGGGTGCGCTTAGTTACCCTCACAAAAAGAAAGATAGGGAGGGCCTGCTGCGCACCAGTGCTGCCGCTACGGCAGCGTGCACCTTCATGTCAAGACGTGTGATTACAACTGCAGAAGCCCGACCTCGTTGCTTCTCTTTTGCGTGTCTCTTGTCGGGCCTCGGAAACGGCCAGCCAATGGTGGCAAAGCACTAGTGAAGTGGCCCTCTTCGTCAAAGTAGTACTTTGTCATCACCCGGGTTTTATTGGGTCACTACCCGATGAGCCACATCTTGAGCGAGTCGTCGAGCGATCCGCTGGCGAAGGCGTTCTCGTGCACGTCCATGTTGATGATGTCTCGCGTGTGCGCCTGTATCGTGTACAGGGGCGCATCGCTCGTGCCTCGATAGTCCCACACCTGCAGAGAAAGTGGAGAATCAGACACAGTGGTCCGTGATGCGCGAGAGCGCGTCGTCCACGTCATCAGGATCACATGCACACGAGCGGAAGCGGGCGGCCTACCCGAATTGTGCCATCGCCACCGCCCGAGACTATTTTGTAGTCATCCACGTACACATACTTGACGTAGCCCTGATGCCCTTTCAGTGTCCGCCTGGCAGAGCATGTTCGAGAAGCGAGTGAGCCGAGCCACCCACGCAGAGAGAAAGGCGACGAAGACGAACCTGGGCTGACCGGTATTCCAGTCCCATATCTTCACCATAAAGTCGCTATCGCCGGACACGATGGCATCTCTATCGAAGACGAGGCATCGCACTTCGCTGCGTCGGTTCTCTTTGTCGAGGTTGTGTAGAGTAAACAAGCGCGATTCCTGCTCCACGATACATGCGCAATCGTTAGAAGCGCGAGAAGGCACTGGGTGCACGTGCACGGTACCGTGTCGGCGTCCCACATGCAAATGGTGCCGTCCAGCGAACCGGACACGATCGTGTTGTCCGCAAACTGGAGGCCCATTACGCCATCGGTGTGGCCAATCAGGGTGGAGGTCGGCTCGCTCGTGTCGGACCATCGCCACAGCTTGACTGACTTGTCTCCCGAGCACGAAACCAGCACCTCGTCGTCGTACTGTTACCACAGAAACAAGTTGTCATTCGGGTGCACGATGCACGACGTAGGCAATGCCGAGTGGCACTGAAGGAGATAAAACCTGCAGTCGCTTCACCCAGCCCGTGTGGCCTTTGAGCTTCTTGGTGCACACACCCGCCCAATTCCACACCCTTATGTGCATGTCCCCCGAGCAACTGACAATCTGCACAAAGTGAAGACGCACACATCATTGTAGTCGAGGGGTAAGCAAAGCGGATGAAAGGACTTGGGGGGGGGGTCGGTGTGCGCGTACCTTTTCGTCGTCGTACTGAACGGCTCCCACCCAGTCGCGGTGGCCCGAGAGGGTGAGGGTGAGCTTTGACGTCTTGCGGTCGTATACACGGATGTGCGAGTCCTGCATGCCGCACACCACCTTCTCCTCGTCGAACTTCACCGCGTACACGGAGCTGGACGTGGTCACCGTGTCCTGCGGCGTGTAGCTGCCCGTCATCCAGCTGCGCTTCGTCAGGCAGCCCTTTTTGAACATCTCTCGCCAGTCTCTCCCCACGCTTCCTGCAACAAACGTGGGAGTGAGGTCTGCCTCGAACGCAAATCTAAAGTGGATGGGGAGCTGTACCTGCGGAGGAGCGTATTGAAGTAGCGGCAAGAGAAGATGAGGAGGAAGAGTGTAGACGAAAGCTCTTGCGCTCCCGCACTCTGTGCAGCTCGCGCATGTAGAGGGAACGCCAGAGCGTAGAATCGAGTGCCAATTTGTGCCAATGCCTGCTGACGAAGCCAACGATGCACACCTCTCGCGGACCCAGGTAGGACAGCACATGCAGCGCGATCTCGTTGGGCAAGTCGTCCACCATCAGCCCTTCACAGCTGCCCTCCTCAGCCGCGTAGCAGCACTCGTCCCGCCGCCGCAGCGTGGAGCCATCCACAGAGCGCCAGCCCTCCATCTTGCTGTCGTTTGGCTATTAAATAAAAAAGAAAAACAGAAATGATGTATTTTCTTATTTCTGCAGCAAAGGATGACGACTTTCTTCTCGGCCAGCCAAGATGCGCCCGATTTCACCAACAACGTGCTCGTTCTGGTGCGCTACTACCTTGCACCCTCATCGTCTCCTTACCGTTCGATCCAGCGACTTTTCAATCTTTTAAATGAGATTTATATCTTCATCTTGTGGCCAATTCTAACTGTGCGTTGCTACGCTGACGCTGACGATCACCACCAACAGCCGACCCTGTCGGTGGGGAAAGTGGGCGGCCTGACGGTCGATCTGCTGGCCGCCACCTATGGGCTCCCGCGCGTGGGCTGGCTCGAGGACGAGAACGTGCTGCCCGTGGCCAGCAACGACACCCTCACGCTCCTTCCGCGACCCGACGGCGCCCTCTCCACCAACCTCGAAGGTGCGTGTGCGCGTGTGCGCGTGTGCGCGTGTGCTATGAACGAATGAGTGCGCTGACCGCTGCGTTGTGCAGTGTTCCAAGACGTGGCGAACAAAGTGACCTACGTCCAGCAGCGCGCCCCTGTGATCCGAGTACGTCATGCGCCTCATCTCGTGCTCGCTAGCAACCGCATGATCACTCATCATCTATGTGGGGCCCAATCTGCCTCTTCAGAACCGAAACGCGGCGTTTGTACAGAACCTGTTCCAGTGGATCAAGGAGGCCAGGGTACGCGCAAGTCTCTTTTACATCGAGAGTGGCGAGACTCCTCCATCTGACAGCGCTGTGCAATCATCAGTTCAGGGAAGTGGTGCTGCTCAGCAGCGTGGATTCGGCTCGTCGCATCGCCGAGGCGCAATTCTAGTATACCTTCTGCCCCCCACCCCTCTCGCTCACACATCCGCTCTCCCCGCGCCTTTCCGCCGCAAAGACTGACAAACTGCGCCACGAACCACAAACAGCGACCGGCACGCCATCACCTGCCGATATGTGGTGGGCGGCGGCGCCGAGCCCAAGAGCAGCCGATTCAAGTGGCCGCTGCTGGAGGAGGGCAGCTTCGATTCGGCCTTCAAGAACACGAGCTTCACCCACCTTGCGTTCGACGCTTGCAAGGTATGATCAAGATGATGATGATGCTACATTCTCCTCTTCTCCGCGCGCTCGCCACTCCGCGCTCTACATGTGACACGTTAATAATAATGAAATTTCCAGAGGGACGGGCTGGCCGCGACGATCTTGACTATCTTCTGCGCCGACGGCGTCAACATCCCTCACGCCTTCGCCATGGCCGACGCCGCGTTCCACTACCTCGACCTGAGCCACCCCCAGACCGCCGCAGCTCCAGCATCGGGTACGGCACCATCGGCTCTTCCGCGCTCTTTGGGTCACATCCCGCAAACCAACACTCGCTCAACAGAGGACGAGAAGGCGAAGCCGCCGCGCTGGCGTCCGCCCACGTCGTGGCACCATCTGTTCGAAATGGCCTCCTCCTTCGATGCCACCCTCTTTGGTTGATCACGGCCGTGTGTATGCAACCAACCCAACCCAACCAACTCCAAACACCAACACTATGCATCGTCTTCGTTTTCGCTCTTTTTGATGCTACGTGCCCGATTGTAAGACGAGAAGAGAGAAGAGGCGGAGAAGGAAAGAGGCAGAGGGGGGGGGGCATGTGGGCGCCTAGGCGAGGGTGGTGATCGGTACAGCGGCGAGGGGCACGAGAGGCGGGGGCGAGAGGAAGTAGACGTCGATGTCGTCGGCCGAGAAGTCCTCGTCTAGGTCCTCCCGCGACACCGTCTCCACCCCAAAGTTCTTCTCCTTCATCGCCTGCCAGAACAGATCCTCTGCGCCGCCACATCCGAACAAAGTGAGTACACCATGGTGGCGATGGCCACGGCCGTCGCAAGTGTCGTGTGTCGTGTGTCGTGTGTGTGTCGTGTGTTGTGCACATGGGCATGTACCGTGCTTGTGGTTCCTGTGTTCGATGGAGATGAGGATCTTGGTCTCGGGCTTGGCGAGAAGGACCAGGCTGTCGACGAGGAGGTCGTAGGGCGCGTTGTTGAACACGCAATCGCTCACCACAATCCATGAAATGGTGTCCTGCCCGCCCACCGCCACCATCGTCAGCTCACCACCTCACGAAAAGTGCGAGTGAGAAGGCGATGTGAAGAGCCTACCGCCTCGAGCTGCTCGTTTCGGTCGCCCCAGTTCAGCTCGACCACCTCCACGTCAGCCACCCGCGGGTTGTTGGCTGCGAACCGCACGCCACAACACACGCCGCACGCCACAACACAACACGTTGGCCGACGGTTGTGGCTGTGGAGATGTGGGTAGTACGTACTTCCATTGTGCTCCAGGTTCTGGTGGATGAGCGGAAGAAGAGGCGCCTGCTCTGTCACCACCACCTTGGCTTGGTCTACAAGAAGAAGAGGAGGAAGAGGAAGAAGAGGAAGAAGATGATGACTACTGCGTTAGCGTGGTGAGCTGATTGGAGGAGATGACTCAGGAGGGCCACGCCATGGAGGGGAGAGGCACCGAAAAAGAGAGCGCAGACCATGCCGAGGAGGCCGTTGCCGCTGCCCAACTCCACGATCGACGCCGGTGGCGGCTGGAAGGACTTCAGGTTCTTCTCCAGGTACCTGTCGTGGTGCCACAATAATTATTATATAAAATACATAATAAGTATAAATAAATGAATTGTACAAATAAATGAATAGTTTTGCTTGTAATCGAATAAATAAAATAACAAATCCGTGGAATAAAAGGAGTGTACTTGGAGAGGACGACGGCGCAGTCCCAGACGATGGCGCCGGTGCCGAGGCCGGAAGTCTCGCCGCCAGTAATCTGGATAGCCTCGAGTTGATGCCCACCGACGTCGAGAGCGAATGCCCGGTCGGCTCCACGCGCTCGTCGCCACTGCAGCTGCCTCTGGATGCGCCTGGCCCGTTCCGAGACACCTCCTCTGCCGTTCTTTTCTTGCGGTTGTTGTTGCTGATGTTGTTCTTGGTCTGCCATCCTTTGTTGTTGTTTGCTTGCTGGCTCGTTACAGCCAAATACTAAGTTATTGCAACCACACCCCTTGCGCTGTCGACAGAGAAAAGGCCGAAGTGAAGGTGTCTCGACGGCGAGTAAGACTGTGTTTCGTGTTGTGATCTTCTTTTTATACAGTATACAAATGCTTCCTCCTCTCTCTCTCCTTCTCGCGTCCCCTCAACCCACGGATCGCAAGCGCTCTGTCGGCCACTCGAGCGAATGATCAGAAGTATCAACGATTTGGCCTCCTTGTCTCCACCTCCCTCCTCCCTCCGTGCTTCCATCGCCCACTCCGCTCTCTCCCTCCTTCTGCCCTCGCTACCTTCTGAACAGATACGTACGGAGCTGCCAGCCAAGTAGTGCTTGCTTGGTTACGCCCACCACCTTCTACTCCAACAGCTCGTTGTTCTTGGCCGCGGCCTTCTTCGCGCCCTCGATCACCTGCACGAGCCCGTTGCCGCCTGTCGACGTCTTCATGAACGGATGCTGCGAGAAGCCCAGAAAAGAAGGCGATGAGTGATCAGCACCAGACGCGGCCTTCGTCAGGTGCGAGTGGGCAGAGGGAGAGGGGGGGGGTACCTTCAAAAGCTCGTTCGCGTCGGGCCTCGCGCTTGGGTCCTTCTCGAGGGTGAGGGAAACGAAGTTCTGGAAGTGCTGCGACCACTTCGAGGGCTCCTTGAGGTCGGGGATACCCTTCGTTGTGATCAAGAACAGGGCCTGGGTGGTGATGAAAGAGTGGTGAGCGAGTTGAACTTCAAGGAGACAGATAGCAGCGAATAAAATAAAAGAGGCGCGAGCAAGTACCCGGAGAGGCGGGAACTCCATGTACGGCGGCTCGCCCTCGGCCATCTCCATGATCATGATGCCCAGCGACCAGATGTCGACCTTGGTGTCGTACTCCTGACCGCGGATAAGCTCCGGCGCCATCCAGTACGGCGTGCCCACAATCGTTTGGCGCTTGTTCTTCTGCTGGGTGAGCTGGGCCGCATAACCAAAATCGGCTGCGCGTGCGAAGGGAGAAGGGCAGTGAGTAATAAATAACGGGAGAGGGTGAGAGCTAATGACGCTCGAACGCATGGTGAGGCGTGCGTACCAATCTTGACTTCTCCCCTGGAGCCCAACAAAATGTTGTCGCTCTTAATATCTCTGTGAATTCTGTGCAGGCTGTGAATGTAGGCGAGACCCTTGAGAGTCTGCACGAGAGAACGAACGAAAGAAAAGAGGAAAGAGAGGAACGTTGAGTATTCGAGTGTTGGCACCGGCCGTGCGCAGCCAGCTGAGCGAACAATAGGAATGCAGGGGAAAGGCAATGGCAGCGCACCTCCTGGCAGACCCAAGCAATATTGCCCTCGGTCATCTGGACATCTTCGAACTGCTCCAGAATCTCTGTCAAGCAACCACCACCCATGTACTCCATGGCGACCTGGTAGCACAAGAGAACGCAGCTGCGTCAGCTCGGCGACCACCCGGAGGCTCGTGTGGTGAAGGGACAGCGCGCGCATACCCAGAGCTTATCCTCGACTCTGTAGCTGTCGAGGTAGCGGACGACGTTGGGGTGCGTGCTCTCCTTCATGATGTGGATCTCCGAGGTCAGGAGCTTAATGTTTTGGGCGTTGAGCGGCATCTTCTTGATGGCAATCTGCAAAGACACGAAACAGAGAGAATAGAGCACACGGGGGTAGAAGAGACAAGAAGGAGTTTGAGCAAGGGAACAAAGGGACAGCGTGAAAGCGGCGTAACGTACCTGCTCGTTGGTGTTGACGTCGGTGGCAAGGAACACCTCGCCGGCGGCACCCTCGCCAATCTTGGTGGGGTTGAGGTACACCTTGGTGGGATCATCCTTGCTGACCAAGTCGTCTGGAAGAAGGAAGAGGAGAGGGGGCGAGCAAAAAGTGAATTGGCTGCGCCGAAAATGAAAATGAAGGCAAGCGAGATGCCATTGAAGCACAAGAAATCGACTCACGAGGAGGGGGGCACGTACTGAGGGTGATGGTCTGTTCCGGCGGCAGGGCCTCGTTGGAGCACTTGGCCTCTTCCTCAGCCTTCTTGTTTTGGTTGTGGGTGAACTCGAGCACGTCGAGCACAAGGTCGGGATGGGCAAGGACATCCTTCTTGGTGATGTTACCCGTCTTGAGTAGGGCCTCCATCTCTGGGGGCAAGCCCTATTGCACCAAAATCCTTATTTTTTAGCTCTGCATCCCATGAAAAGCCCACCATGGGGAGAATGAGAACACAAAGGATACCTTGTAGCCGGTGTCGGAGTTGAAATCGACATGGACGTGGTGCTTAATGTTGTAGGGCGAGCTCACGCTGGGCGCGGGGCCTGCCGACGATTCGACTGCTGCGCGAGATTGACATGATCGTGAGGATAGAAGGGTTGATGGGTCCCCTTGAAAGCCCAACATTTTCTTCGATCCTTGGCATATTCCGTATAGAAGGGGAAGGCGTACTCTTCTTCCTCCTGAAGGGCCACATGGTGAATTGAATAATCGGCTAATCTAAGGGGGCCAGAGAGACGTTGGTAAGAGAGGATAAGCGGAAGAAGATAACCACCACCCCTCGACTCGCCTTCAACCACCAACCTTGTCACAACAGATTCCAAGTCGTTTGATCACGTCGCCTGGTGTCGTGACTCGACCGATGAAAGTGGATGGGTTCTTCCTTCGCCTCCTTCACGGCAACCGCTTCGGGCTGGCCGTAGTGACCTGTGCCTGCCCGACCAATGGCCGCCCAACCCACACCAAAGTCCACCAGAATTACTGTTGATCCGAGAAACAAAGAAAATGAAAAGGAAACTATTTACAGAATTTATTTATCGTCATCTTTGCCGGAGCAGCAGAGCGAGAGCAAAATGGCGGCGTCATCTGCAGAGGCATTTGGCAACTTCACTTGTTACATCCCCATCCACACCAACTATGCGCAGGTATGCAACTATATGTGATTTTTCCTTCTCCGGCTGAGTTTAATTTCATCTTCAAAATGCTGCTGCTGGGCAGATGGAGAACATCGCCGTGTTCTTGCAGCACATGCCGGGCAAGCTGGTACGCCTCCACAGCACGCAGCCCCATGGACGTGGCTTGCATGGATCAATTGCTCCAATCGCCCGCTGCGGTTTTCTTCTTCTTCCAGTTCGTGTATGAGTGGAACACGGAGAAAGAGAAGATGGTGAACGAGTTTAGCTCCAAGGCTCGCTGGCCCAACGCCGAAGTGTTCGAGTTCGGAGAGGAGGAGGTGTACCAGCAGCTCCTCCGCGATGAGCAGGCCGGGCGTCACGTCGTGGTGGTCCTCACCGCCTCCACCAACTACCCCTTCGCTCGCTCTCAGCTCCGCTTCTTCAGTGCGCACCACTCCACTTTTATTTATTTATTTTTCCAATAATAATGTGTGAACAAATGTTAAATGTTTGCATTTATCGCGTGCAGAGGCCATGCAGGCGCAGTTCCCTTCGACTCTGGTGGACGTCATGCCGCTGGGTCACTGCATGTACGGCTGTGACAGCTGCTCGGTCAGGGAGCACCAGATCCCGCTCTTCTTTACTCGCTTCTTCACCAAGTACGGTCCTTGCTTGGCTCGCACTGCTTCTGCCATTCTTCCGAGGCGCGATCTGCTGACGCGGTGCCGTTCGGCATTGGTGGGTCTGTCTCCCAAGGACTCTTCCCTACACCAAAGACGACCTCTCGGCCAAGTACGGCCTCTCCGCTGCCCGTGAGGCCGGCAAGAAGGTGGTCCTCATTTCTCCCTCGGTCTACGCCAAGAGCTTCCTGACCAACCGCGCCTTCATCGACTCGCTGATCAAACTCCAAGCCAGCGAGGTAGCATTCACCATCCACCAACTTGCACACTATGTGGCGAGCGCCTGCGGCATATATGTGTTTTATGATAATCTATGCTGATCACGGATGTAACCGCCTTGCAGGGAGATAAGTTCCACTTCTTGGTGAAGCTCCACGGCTACTGCTTCTTTACCTACAAGGAGGAGGAGAACGGCGAGGTCACCTCCCACCCGCTCCACTCCCTGTCGGACACGGAGCGGGAGAACATCAAGCTGCTGCAGGACAACTTCAAAACTGCCGACGAGACCGAGTACAACGTGCTGCCCTTCATCGAGGCTGCCGACGCCGTACAGATTCCCATCTTTGTGTGCTCTCCATTCCTCTTTTCCCGCTCCATCTAAAGGCCCGGGGGTTCAACCTACAGGTCCTGACCGACTTGGACTCCAGCGTGGCGTTCGAAGCGCTTTACTTCCCCAACGTTGCCATCCTGGCCTACGACTACCGCCAGCCGGGTGATGAAGACGCTGACGAAGACGAGGTACGCTGCTGAAGTTGGTTCTTGTACGGCGCCTTATTATTATTATCGTCGTCATCACTCACTTGATCTCATCACTGTGTATAACTCCACAACAGGAGAAGAAGGAGTACCACTCGTTCCTCCACCTCTTCAAGGGCGTGGAACAGCTGAGCAGCCTGCTGCACTCGCCCCTGAAGCCCAAGCACGAGGTCAAGGGCAAGCAGTTCTTCGAGAAGAAGTACGGCCAGGTCACCGGCAGGGAGATGGAGAGCATCGCCGAGTCGAGGGGCTGGTTCGTGCCGCACGGCGAAGCCGCCGAGAGCCAGTCGAAGTACGCTCCGCCCACTCCTAGGCGGGACAACGTTCGTCGAGGTTGTGCGCAATTTTTTTCTTTCGGAGAGGCCAACTGGCGTTGGTGTTGTTGTTGCAGGAGCGCCGAGGAGAGGTGGGCTCACGTCCAGAACAAGCTCAAGGAGGAGTTCGACGAGGAGTCGTCCACCCCTCTCGACTACATGGCCCGCGGATGTGAGATCCCGGCCGACGTGCTCGACTTCACGCTCTTCCTGCAGGTACGCGCGGGTCTCGCTTTACTTCGTCAACAACAAACTACGCACGACAAGCGACACGCAGCTGACATCTGTCTCCTTCTGCAGGCGCATCAGCAACAGCTGCAGAGCATGCGCGTGCCCGAGAGCCTGTGGAGGAAGCTGCACAACAAGGTTAGGCCTCGTATATGCTCTGTCTTGACAGCCGTCGCTTGCGAATCACACAGTAGCGACGCCAGCCTCTCGTGATCTGACTCTCCTCGAACTCTTCGTCTGCCTTCCGCTCGCCGCGCAGGTAAAGAACGAGATCTTCGATTCGGGCAACTACTTCCAGTTCGCGATGGACGAAGACGGTAACATGCTCCTGATGCTCAACGACGAGCTCGAGAACGGACTGGCGGCCGGCTCCGATGTCTTCCTGGTGGACCACTTCTGGACCACCACGATCGACAACTCGCGAAACCAGGTACGCGCATCCCACCTTATCAGAGCTGATGAAAGAAACATTCTTTTATTTCGTGCGGTGCCTAACATGTGCGGGTGGTGGTGGTCAGCTGAGGACGGTGCCCAATCTGTTGGGCCGCATGAGCGCCATTCTGGGCATCAACCCCGAGGAGGCGGGTGACAAGGAAGCGCTGGTCGAAGAGGTGTGGAAGAATATGTGGAAGTTCAACCAGACCTACCGCGTGCGCCTCGACGACGTCGACAAGGAGGGCACTCCCGTTTGGTGTACGCCTCCCCACCCACGCGACACGACACACGACACACGCGATCACTCAAGCTTCTTCTCACAATGTGCGTGTCTTCTACTCCCTGCGCAGACATGATGGACGAGGTGGGATCGCGTATCACCCACTGCGACACACCCCAAGAAGAGGATAAGAAGACCGACAAGGAGGAAGAGGCCCAAGAAAAGAAGGAGGGCGAAGACGAAGAGGAGGAAGAGGAAGAAGAGGAGGAGCCGGCTCGTCCCAACGCCAGGTGCATTCCGTTCTTCTACAACGCCCGCGGCGTTTCGTACTCCATCCTCTGGCCCGTGGTGGACCTCGAGCCGGGCGACATCATCACCCGCGACTTCCTGGAGGGCGTCAAGGGCGACCTCCAGCGAGCGGCCAGAGGAGTCGCGTTCGGCATCGACGAAGGCGAGGAGTACGCCGAGCTGTTCCGGGAGGCCCTGCAGCGTCACCAGAAGAACATCGCGTCGGTGGTCCCGCCCACGCGTCCTGCGCCGCAGCAGGTCTCCGCCCAATCGACCCCGAGGTAGCGCCTAGGCCCACCCGCACATGCCTGTGCCCTACGTTGTCTAGGTTGTGCTCTGTGTAGCCGGTCGTCTCATTCTTCTTCGTTACCACCAGCACGCACCTCAAGGTGTTCTCCGACACCCAATTCCTGAAGAAGGCGCTCACGTGGGACCGCTTCTCCGTTGTTGAGGAGGTCAAGGTGCGGCAGCGGCCCCCTCGCCGGTGACAGCTAAGCAGGGAAGTGATGCCCAACTGACCGACCAACCGACTAACACTTTTGGTGGTGCATGGATGCAGGACGCCGATGTGCTGTGGTTCAGTGACGACGTGGGCAACATTCAGGACCTTCTCAGCAATGAGAAGCAGCTGGTGAACCAGTACCCGAACGAGATGTGCGTCACGTACAAGCATAAGCTGGTTGAGACGATCCTCAGGTGCTGGGGCGAGACCTGCGACTGGCTGCCCGCCACGTACAACCTCAACACCCAGCTGCCCCAGTTCATCGCGCACTGGCGGGAGGCCGAGGGGAAGAAGAACGAAGGCGACGCAGACGCGCAGAAGGCGGATAACCTCTGGATCGTCAAGCCCTGGAACAAGAGCCGAGGCCTGGAGATCTTCGTCACCGACAGCCTGGCCCCCATCATCAGGTCTTGCCTCGCCCCAGTCCGCTCTTTCCTGCGATGATCATGCTCTCACCGGCCTGGTGCTTGGGTGACACGCGCGTTTGTAGGTCGATCGAGACCGGTCCCAAGATCGCTAGCCAGTACCTCAGCCGGCCGGCCCTCTACAAGGGCCGCAAGTTTGACCTCAGGTACATCATCATGGTCCGCTCGCTGCAGCCGCTGGAGATGTACGTCTACCGCATGTTCTGGATCCGCGCCGCCAACAAGCCCTTCTCGCTCGACCACCTTGACGACTACGAGAAGCACTTCACGGTTCATTTCACCTTCACATGCCTTTGATGATGATGACGACGATTCCAAATGAAACTGACATCGGCTCACACGGCCCACGTGTTGATCAGGTGATGAACTACTCGACGTACAACCTGGAGCAAATCCTGTACACTGACTTCATCAAGACGTTCGAGGCCGAGCACCCGTCCGTGCAGTGGGAGCGCGACGTGCAGTCGAAGATCAACCAGATGTTCCGCGACGTGTTCGTCGCTGCCACGCAGGCCTCGACGGAGAAGTGGAGCGGCCTCCTAGCACCGCTCAACGACGCTGCGGACAAAAGCAGGGACCTGCGCCAGCAGTGCCGTGGCATGTACGGCGCCGACCTCATGATCGACGAGCACATGAACCCGGTGCTGCTCGAGATGAACTTCTCGCCCGACTGCAAGCGCGCGGTCAACTACGATCCGGACTTCTTCAACGTCGTCTTCACCTCGCTCTTCACCGACGACTGGAAGGACGACACCACACGCAAAGAGCTCGTCATGAGCAAGATCGCCCTCATCTAGAGAGAATTACGACCAGGTCAAAAAAGCCGCGTGTTCGGAACACCATCAAATGGATAGGAAACTTTGATGACTTTCGTGTGAAAAGAAGTCATCCAACTACAATCGACCTTTGATTTCTTTGTTGTGGCTAAAAACGCCAAAGCGAGATTGTCGAATCGAGATCGAAGAAGAGCCATACACAAAATCATGTCGAGGGACCCTGCTGTTGCTGCCGCTTCGTTCGGATTTGTGAACCACCGCTGCGCCAAGGACGTGAAGGCCTTCCAGGAGCAGAAGGGTTCTTCCGAGGCCGTGAAGGCCTGCTTCGCCAAGGAGACCAAGACGCTCACCTCCACCTGCGGCAAGGAGGTCCACGCCTTTGCCGAGTGCCTCGCCGACCCTGAGAGCGGCTCGTGCTCGCGCCCCGAATGGGATCTCCGCGTCTGCGTGCGGTCCAACTTCGGCTTCGATTCCGCCCTCGAGCAGAAGAAGCAGGCCGCCAGGCTTAGCAAGTCCACCGTCCCCACCGAGCTTGCCGACTCCGAGAAGCTTGAGACTGCTGCCTCTCGCTGGAAGTGAAAAGGTCGCTCCATTTCGCCCCATTCATAACCATAAATTGAGCTTCAAAAATCTCGAATCCCCCCCCCCAATCACTCTCCATGCGATACATGCTGGGCCTCTTTGTTACAGCGTTTACGGCGTAGAGTGCAAGGAGCCAGGGCCACTGCAATGTTAATCAATTAATTGGCCGATAAGTCAAAGCAATAAATAATCGGCCAAACCACGGCAACGAAAGTAAACGCAAGAGCAAATGGGCAACGCATCGCCAGGAGGAAAACAGCAAAAGGGGGAGGGTGGGCACTTGCCAGACTGCGTCGCAGGCACGGGATGGAGCGAAGAGGATGCATCCCTATTCGAGCGCCTCCTGTCGCACTGGCAGGTGGGCGAGGGTGAGCTCCAGCCCGCCGACGACGTGCCCTCCCTCACCGTGGCGGGCCGCACCAAGTTCGAGGACCAGGTCTCCGTCGTGCGTTGGCGCGGCGACCTCCTCGTGCTCAAACGTTGCCAGCCTCCCTCCGCGCTCTACCAGGAACTCGCCGTCTGGTTCCGCCTACGACCACACACGTATGCCCGGCCTCACTCTTTGTCGCGCACAAGGAGGCCCATCATGCGTGTGTTGTGTGCGGTGGTAGTCGCGTGGTGGGGTTCAGAGGCGTGGTGCCGGGGAGCGCGGCGGTGCTGACAGACTACATGCCGCTGGGCACGCTGGAGACGTTCGTGCTGTCGCCCGATGCGCCGCCGCCCGGCAGCCCGGCCTGGCTCCGGCAGGGCGTGTCGCTGCTCCTCGACGTGGCCCGCGCCATGGCGCATCTCCACGCCGAGGGCTTCGTCTGGCGCGATTGTGCAGCACGCAACGTGCTTCTGTGCCACGAAGGCGGCCACGATCGCCTGCTGCGAGGCAAGTACGTAATCTGTGAGTGGGCCGTGCGCGGTAGTGGCGGTCGTCGGTGGCGGTGACGAGCTCTGTGTGTGCTCACACCCGCCCGATCTCCCCTGGACAGGATCACCGACTTTGGGTTCGCGCGACGGATGGACGCTGACGGGCGGGTCGTCGTGCCCGCACAGACCCGCAACCTGCCCATCCGAATCGGCGCACCCGAGTCCCTCGCCTCCGACGACGCCGAGTACTCCGCCAAGGTACACCGCGTCCACTACACCGCGTCCATCTACACCACTTGTGCGTGGTTGTTTTGGCCTGACTGTGGTTGGCCTGTGGCGGTGGCCCGTCCCAGTCCGACGTGTGGTCCTTTGGCGTGTTGATCTACAGCCTGTTCGCTCGCAAACGTACGTTTGAGCTCTTCGGCACTCGTGTGAATATGGGGCTGACCTGGTGTCATGAACGAACACCTCGGTCGTCCGTAGGACCCTACGGCGACCTCGCGCCGGCTGAAGTGGTCCAGGGCGTGATCGCCGGCTCGCTCTCCCTAAACGCTGACGACCTGGTACTGCACAC
Organism: Acanthamoeba castellanii str. Neff; assembly: GCF_000313135.1. Classification (NCBI taxonomy): domain Eukaryota; phylum Discosea; order Longamoebia; family Acanthamoebidae; genus Acanthamoeba; species Acanthamoeba castellanii. Next base: position 393,365 of record NW_004457431.1, read on the forward strand.
GTCTCCGCCGGCCGACAGCGGGAAGAAGACCGACAAAAAGACTACTTCGGCACCGACAAAAGAGAAGAAGAAAAAGATGGACAGGAAGCGAGCGAGTGGGTTGCGATCGACGTTCGAGGCCTGTCAACGACGTCGACCACAAGACCGACCAACCATGACAGACGTCATCCTCGCCCTCTCCCATCATCATCACCAGCTTGCCTCCCCTCCCTCGCCGCAACAAGGGTAGTAGCCTCTCCCTTTCCGTCGTTGGCGTCGACAGAAAACCTCTTCGCAAAGGAGGTGGTCCAGACCACACCCCGTGGCTCATTTTGACACATCGTCGAAAGATTGACAATCGATCGACTGCCCGAGCAGAGCGTACACTCGCCCTCTTGCTCTCTTCTCTTGTTCCCTCCACTCCGCCCGACGCCTCGAGACACAGACTCACTCACCCCTTAGCAACGAACGGAGAAGAAGAGGTGGAGTGGCTGCGCAACAAGATGGGGGGCTGCAAGTCGATACCCCAGGGTCCCGGCGACCGTCCACGAAGCAAGAGCAAGCGCCGCGGTAGCAGCAATGCTGGGAACAGCAACGGCGACAGCGGAGACAGCATCTCACCCGCCTCCACCTCAGATCACAACAACAACCACAACAACAATGGCAGCAGGATCAAGGAGGGATCGCTGAAGAAGCAACACGGGGCGGGCGCTGGTGAAGACGGAGGAGGCGGAGGGGGCGAGGCTTCGGGAAAGGGCTCGCGTAGGGCGACGACCACCGGCGCGGGAAAAGGGTCGGGGCGGAAGGGGACCACCGAGCTCGAGGAGGAGAAGAAGGCCATCTCGGACAACGTGCGTGGCGGCCAGTTCCTCGACTACTACTTCGTCGGCCCTGAGATCGGAAGGTAACCCCCCTCCCTCTATCTTTTTTTTGTGTAGAAGGTGCCACCCTCTCTACTTGGCGTTTACGTTGTGGTCCACGTCAACAGGGGCGGGTATTCGACGGTGTACGAGGTGACATCGAAGGCCACCAACGAACGATGTGCGGTGAAGTGCATCGAAAAGAGGATTCTGGAGAAGGGACGCAACATCAAACTCCTCAGGAGGTACTCTACATGTTTGCCGTTGTTGTTGGTGGAGGTTGTGGTGGTTCTTGTTAACAGCAGCAATGGCCCATGGTGACGCGGTGCAGGGAGATAGACAACATGTTGCACGTGGACCACCCCAACGTGTTGAAGCTGATGGAGATATTCGAAGGACGACAAGTGGTTCTACATGGTGATGGAGTACATGCAAGGCGGCGAGCTCTTCGAGAAGATCGTGCAGCGCGGCCGCTACTCCGAACGCGACGCCGCGCAGATCTTCAAACAGATCGTATCCGGCGTGCAGTACCTCCACGACAAGGGCATCGCCCATCGGTACTTCATCACCACACGCGCACACGCACGCATACACCATACGCACACACTAACGCTCACGACGCACAGAGATCTGAAACCCGAGAATGTGCTGTCGGCGGACAACGGCGACGGCGATGAGAAGATCAAGATCGCCGACTTTGGGTTCTCGAAGGCGTTCGACGAGAGCACCCTCCGCACCAGCTGCGGGTCGCCCAACTACGTCGGTAACCCACAACCACCCTTCTCTTCCCCCAGCCCCTGGCCCACCGGCGTTCGTTCGTTCGTGGCATTGATCGCTGATGGCCACGGCTTCCCACACAGCACCTGAAATTTTGACGGAGGACCACTACGACAAGAGCGTGGACATCTGGAGTCTTGGGGTCATCCTGTACATACTGTACGACATTTCTATGAACCACATGTGAGTGTATACATTCCTATATCTATAGAGGAGACAGCTTGGAGGAATGTGGAGGGCTGATGGACAGATTCTGGGGTGGGGCAGACTCTGTGGGTATCCGCCCTTCTACGCCAAGACCAACCCGGAGCTGTTCAAGAAGATTATGGCCTGCCGGTACGACTTTGACGACAAGAGGTGGCTCACCATCTCCGAATCCGGTGCGGCTTCCCCCCTTCCCTCACCAACCCTTTTGTCGTCACCTCACACGATTGATGGACATCGGGGCGGACGCATACACAGCCAAGGACCTCATCGGCAAGCTGCTGGTGCGGGACCCGGAGCAACGCCCCGCGGCGCAGCAGATTTTGATGCACCCCTGGATCACCACCGCCGAACTGATGGACGGCCTCGAGAGCTCCAGCATCGATCTTGGTAACCGCCCCCGATCGCATGCCATCTTCATTTGTGGGGGACTCACCGTTTGGTGTTTGCAGTGAAACTGGCTGAGTACAACGTCAAGAGGAAGGAGGAAAAGGCCGAGCTGGTGAACGTTCTATCCGCTCCAATTTGACGCGACAGCTACCACGACCTCTCCTCTGTATCGTACTCCTTGCTTGTATCGACCTTTTCTCCTCTTGTGAGACCCTCCCCCCCACACAACGTGGAGTTGTTTTGTTTTGTTTTGTTTTTTGTACAGCTCTACAAACGCTAGCTTCGTTCTGCTTCACCACCCGCCTCTTCTCTTTCTTTTCCTCTCCTTCTTCGCTGTCTATCGTTGAATAAATAGGGTGTAGTGGTAGATCGTGTCCTGTTGTTGTTGGGGTTGTTGTGTGGCCGTGTGCCGCCGCCTCGTTTAGTCGTCCTTGCGCAGGAGCTTGACTGGCAGCTTGATCTTGACCTTGGTCGATCCGGCGGTCGAGGTCACGCGCGGCACCGACGACGAATGCACTGGCGACGAGGGCGACGAACTGAAGTGGAACGACGCCGAGGGCGAGGCCGGCACCGACGATGAGGGCGTGGTCGACCGCGGCGTGCCCGACCGCGAGCTCGTCTTCGATGACGGACGCGACGAGCGACCGCCCGATGACGATGACGCCGAGGCTGACGATGATGACTTGGGCGTGTAGGGGGTCGACGCCGAGGCCGAGGCCTTGTGGCCGCTGGCGCCGCCGCCGCTCGATCGCGAGCGAGACGGGGCGGGCGCAGGGGTGGCGGGCGCGGGCGTGTCGTCGCCCTCGCCCTCGCCCTGCGCGCCGATGAGGGCCTCGAGCTCCTGGATCTCGGTCTCGTTCTCGCGCAGGGCCTCGATGCAGATCTTCACGAGGGTGTCCGCCAGGGGCGGGAGCTGCGGGAACCGCGTGTCGCAGTACTTGTGGCAGTTGGACGCCATCAGCTTCATGTCCGCCATGAGCGCATTCTGAAAGAAAAAGGAAATCCGACATCATGTCAGCTCCTCTTTCGTTGTGTGTGTGTGTGTGTGTGTGTGTGTGTGTGTGTGTGTGTGTGTGTGTGTGTGTGTGTGTTGTGTGGTCGCACCTGTGATAAATATTTGAAGGTCTTGACGTTGTTGTGGATGGTGCCGAGGTCGATGGGCTTCTTGATGTACTTGTGGTAGTCGGGCGCCTCCTTGGTGGTGACGGGCCGCAGGAAGGGCGGCGCGTACTCGTGGCTCTTGACGCGCAGCATGGCCTTCTCGAATATGGCCGCCAGCTGCACGCCCGCCCCGCGGCCGGTCTTCCGACTTCGCACGCGGGGCAGCTTGGGCGGGTTGAGCATGTAGTTGGGCTCCGACAGCTCCGACACCGGCCGCTTGCGCGTGAGCGCGCCCGGCGGCAGGTCCTTCTTGCTGATCCGCAGAATGAGCTTCTTCTCGCCGCCGGGCGTCGCTGGCGACTCGGTCGGTGTCGTGGCGACGTGACCGCCGCTGGTGGGCGTGACGGGCGTGGTGGCCGCGCTTCTGCTGGGTGCCGGCGGTGCCGTCGGGCTGGGGGTCGTCGCAGCAGAAGAGGGGGCGGCGGGGGCGGGGGTGCGCGGCGTGGTGGGCTCGAGCTTGGGTCGCTTCGAGGGTCGCCTGCTACTGCCGCCGGGCGCGGGTGCGGCGGGCTCGATGGTCGTGGGCGGCGCAGCGGACGGCGGGGAGACCACGTCGACGACCGAGATGGGCGAGGCCGGGATGGAGGTGGTCGGGGTGCTGCCGGCCGTCGGGGTGACGGCGGCGAGGACCACCTTGGGGAAGCGCAGCTTGGTGCCCTCGACCTTGACCAGCGGCGCGACCTTGGCCGCGAGCTCGGCCTCCTCCTCGGCCAGGAGCTCGTCGAGCAGCAGTGGTTCGTCGAGGTCGTCGTCGAGCAGGAGGTCCTCGTCGTCGAGATCAAAGTCGAGCTCGTCCTCATCGTCGTCGTCCTCGTCGTAGTCGACGTTGCGGCGCCGGCGCTTGCCCTTGCGCGGGCCACCACCGGTGCCCTTGGCCGTCGCTCCGGCACCGGCCGCCTGGTCCTCGGTGTAGTAGGGGCAGTTGCGGTTGGTGCGCATGTGGCCCACCATGCCGCAGGCGCCGCACACGAGCTGGTTGTTGGTGCCCTCGGTCTGCGAGAGGGTACCGTCGCGGTTGCCCTCGGCCAGGCGCTCGGCCAGGATGCGCTGCTTCTCGCGGTTCTTCTTCAGCCGCCGCAGCTGCTCCTGCAGCCGCCGCTTCTCCTTGCGCACGCGCTGCTTCTCGGCCTCCTCCTCGGCCGTGAGCTTGGGCCGGTTCTTCTTGGCCGCCTTCGACTTCTTCATGTACTCCTCGACCTTCTTCGGGTCGCGAATGATCTCCACCACCTTGATCGGCTGCCCGTCCGGCCCCTTCTTCGTCACCGTCCGCTTGATGAACTTGCGCGTCGGCTTCTTGAGCTCTCCGCCACCACCGGCGCCGGCGCCCTCCGACGCCGACGGCCCTCGCGGCGAGCCGCCCGGCACGCCGCCCTCCGACGCCGACGGGAAGCCGTCCAGCGACGAGTCGCTAAAGGGCGAGAACGGCTCCCTCTTGCTTTCGGCGGCGGCCGTGACGGGTGCGAGCGACACGGGCGTGACCGGCCTGGCCACGGCGGCAGCGGCAGGTCGCACGGGCGTGGCCGCGGCCTGGGCGGCCAGGGCCTCCTCACGCTTCTTCTCGCGGGCCTCCTCCATGAACTTCTGCAGCTCGCGCCGCTCGGCCTCCTCCTCATCGGCCTCCTGCTGGGCCAGCGTCCGCTTGCGGCCCAGCGCGCGCGGTCCGCCACCGGCGCCAACCGATGGCCGCGCGCCGCGCGCGGGCTTGGGCGGCGGCAGCTCGGGCGCCTCCGAGTTGGAGTCGTCGCCGCCGAACAGGGCCTCGAGCTCGCGCTCCATCTCGCCGGCAAAGTCCTGCAGTTCGATGTTGTCCTGCAGGTCCTCCTCGTCGTCGGAGATGTCGTCGGGGTTGAGCTCGGACAGGAAGGCCAGCTGCTTCTCGAAGATGCGGGCGCACTCGTCCTTGTAGACCTGCTGCTGCTGCTGGAAGTTGAACCGCCGGCCACGGGCGAACTTGGTCAGGTTGGGGTCGTCTCCGCCCGCGGCGGCGGCGCTCGACTTCTCGCGCACGAGGTCGATCCGCTCCCACCGCCCGAGCTTCTCAATGACGTCTTCCGACACGCCGAACTTGAGCAGCACCAGACGCGCGTTCTCCAGCGACAGCTTTCGCAGATCGGCGTCCGTGCCAGTCACCGACGTCTTCGGTACTTGCGCCTGCGTTGGAGTTAGTATGTGTCGTGTTGTGTGTGATGTGTGTGCGCGCACCTTTTTCTGCTGGGCTTGCACTTTTTGAGGGACGCGCAGGTAGCTGAATCCGGCGCCGGTGCCGGTCGGGTCGCCGAAGCCGGTGAGCTGCAGCTGTCCCTTGCCGTTCTGCACGCTGAGGAAGTTGCCGGTGGTGTTCCACGGGGCCAGGTAGACCTCCTCCTTCACGAACGCCGCGGCGGCCTTGTGCTTCTTGCCGCTCTCCGCCTCGAGCTGGGCCACGGCCTGCGACAGCCCAGTGGCGTTGTGCGTGTGCTCGATGCCGCAGTCCTGCAGGCGCTGGTGGCCGGCCAGCATGCTCTCGTAGGCGCACACGGTCTCGGGGGTGAGCATCGCGCGCAGGTCCTCCTCGCTGGGCATCTCAAAGTCCTTCTTGAGGGTCCACCACCCGCTGTCGTCGCCGCCGCGCTGGAAGTCGGAGCAGTCCTTGAGCCGCTTGCGAATCGAGGTCTCCGAGTGCGACGGGAACGCGCTGCAGATGTCCGAGATGCGGACGCGCTGCTGGTTGGCCCGCTTCTTGAAGAGGCGATAGATGAAGGTCTGCAGGCGGGCCTTGATGAAGTTGTTGGCCGACCGCGAGTTGGGCGCCGGGACCTCGGCCACGGGCTGCTCCTGGCCCACGGCGTAGACCGCCGGGATCTCGCGGATGTAGAACTTGTTCTTGGACCGCACCAGCAAAAAGTCGGTCGTGGGCGCGTTGTGCTTGACGATGGGCGCGCGGAACAGGTTGTTGTCCATCATCTGCACCGTGTCGCCCGTGGGCACTTCCCCGAGGAACGGACACTCGTCCGCCTAGTGTGTGTGTGTGTGTGTAAGGAAAAGAAGAACAAGAAAGTGAGCACACACCCATGTGGCGGCATGCATGAAGAGGCGTCTGCAGAGCTGACCGCCGGTCACGCACCTGATCCAGGAGCACCATGTCACCATCCTCTCTCGTCTTATCTGGCGGAATATCGTTGACATCCTTCTTTCTGTTACGGTGATTATTTTGTATTAAAAGTAAGAGTGTGAGTGGCAAAGCGTTCAGGGGATTTCAATGCTTGTGTGGTGTGTCGAGGGGGCTGCATACCGATAGTAATTCAAAATCTTTGTGCCCATGCCTACGTTGCTGAGCACCGGTGGGCGTTCCTCCAGATACTCGGCAAGAACCACCCGCCCGTCCTTGCCTGCATTTTGCACCCACGACCCTCGTGTTAGCGCACGCACCACACACACCCACGCACACCACACACACACACACACACCACACACACCACACAAGCGGAGCGATTAGACGTACCAGATAGTTCTCGCTTCCTTCGAATGGTGCCGCTTTGTTTCTTGAATCGCGGGTTGGTGCGGGAGCCTTCGATGGGCGCCGGTGTGACCTTGATCTTCTTGGAGGTGGGCAGCCTGGTCCGTGGTCGGTGGAACAATCGCAGGTCCTCGGGCGCGAAGTTGGTCTTGAAGCTCGACAGCTTGAGCGCCGGGATCGAATGCTGCACCACCGGTTTGCCCATATTCTTGGGGCGAATCTGTTGAAAGAATCCACGCCACACCGGTGTCAGCCAACCACTTCACACCACACACACACAACACACGCACACACACACACCACACACACACACACACACACCACAAGCGAAAACGCACCTTGGCGAGAGCGCGGCTGGCGTTGGCATAGATGCGGTCGAGGGAGTAGTTGAAGGGGTCGAGATCCTCTTCGACCTCGTCCTCGATGATGCTGGCGATCTCGCTGATCTTCCGCTTGGGCCGTCGGCCTCTCCGCCGCTCGACCTTCTTCACGCCCTCCTCCTCGGCTCCGATCATCTGCTCCTCGTCCTCCAGCGGCTTCTTGACATTCTCCTCAAACAGCATCTCCTTGTCGTTCAGGTCGAAGATGAGCGGATTATTTACAGCTGCCGGCGGCACCTTGCGGTCGTCCCAGATCACCGCGTCCAGCCAGTCGCCGCTGTCGTTATTGCGCGCATACAAAAAGTGGTCAGCAAACGTCTGCCCATTCTCAAGGGCGTCTGCACAGTGAAGTGGGGTGTGTGGGCGTACCTGGCCAGGTCTTCGTTGACGGCGGGGAAGAGCGACCACTCGCGCGGCTCGACGATGGGTTCGGCCTCGAGCTGCTCCAGCACCTCGCTGGTGGCGGTCGAGCTCTCCGCCGGCGCGGCGGCGGGCTTGGCGCTTTGGTCGACGGCGCCCCACTGGCCGGCCTTTGCAGCGGGCAAAGGTGGCGAGACCGCGACGGCGGCCTTGGTCCCCACCAGCTCGCTCTCCGACACCGACGCCCGCAGGACCACCACCGACTGCTGCGGCACCGGCTCGGTCAGCTGGGCCTTGGCGGCGCCTGGTGCTGGTGCTGTCCTCGTCCCAGATGATCTCGTCCTCCCACGGCCACGTCTGCACGGCTTCGTGGACGGG